>NC_079390.1:5446603-5746603 GCF_029220125.1 Pseudoliparis swirei
AAATGTCAAATAAATTCTCATGTGTTATGTTGTTGTGCTGAAAGTGTCTGTATGAGTCTTCCCATGATGCAACAGGTGAGTGTGCACATAAAACCCGAGGGAGGAACAAGCGCCCCTGATTCCAGTAACTAGTCCCTTTAAAGCCGAGCTCGTGCTTCATGTGGTTGCTGACTGACTCGGGCATGGAGAACTTTCGACGCCACTTCCTACAGACACGACATTTACCAGATATTCTGTGCTTCACGCCGCTTACTTTTTCCATAGCAACAATGAGTGACCACACACACACACAGCGGGTTTATGTGAGTGTGGTTCACTACCAATCCTGCATGTCCATGCTGTCCCATAATGTCAGTGTTCATTTGTATTGTGTTAGTCACATTGGACACATTTTTCTGGGATTTAGCAGCAAATGAGAATTTATTTGCTTGATATTTTTTTGTTTATTCTACGCACTACAGTTCCTACACACACACACACACACACACACAGCAAGCGCACATAGGACTGAGAGTATAGCCTTGAAATTATGCGCCTTGATTTGAAGTTCAGGTGGTGGAGTTTTGAAAATAAATATAATAATTTGAAACAAAGTCTCTGTGGAACCAACTCATCTCTATACAAGCTGTGAAAGATTGATCTAAAAAAAAAAACAGCTGTTTTTATTGCATCTCTATTTTTTTAATCTTCTCATCCTTTTGGAGGGGTTCATTTTGAGGTAAGAAACATACACGTTTTTTTTTTCTATAACACACCGGCCTGCAATTGTGCATTGTCTGGTTTTTGAGCATGAACCTATTTAATCATATACAAAATAAACACTTGAATTGCACTTTAGAGCCCCAAAGCGGGTTTAGGTGTCATTTATTTATCAATTTCATGTAAGAATTGAATAGTTTTACCATACTTACTCACCTCTCTCATCTGGTGTAAAACTCATGGAACCAAGAGAAGAGTTAATAAATCCACTTAATCCAGTAAATCAAGAGTCACGACACTGTAAAAGCAAAATCAGCGGCAATAGTCTGGGTGGACCGCACTGCACACATCTGCAGTAGCAGCAGCTGTGGCTAATTATGCTTCATGTAATTATATTGTTCACAAGGTTTTTTAAACAAAATTGCACAACTCCGTGTCCACTGGAACAGATATAGTGGTCCCGACTGGCACCAAAGAAAACACACCAAGAGGTTTGGAAAACTCACTGTTTTCAAAGCACACTTCCATGAGTAAAACATTCCCATCTGGCATTTCACGCTCCTTCCAAAACATACCTTGAGAGTTTCTTTTGGCTCAATACTTCTTTGGAGCGTCCAATATTCATTAATACAACATTCCCTCTCTCTCTCTCTCTTTCTCTCACATTCACTTTCCACCTCCTCCCTTCCACTGTGATTGACTACAGAGGCTGCTTCACTCCCCTCTGCCCTGCAGTGTTTGTAGGATCTCATCCAGCACTGTTAACATTGTTCACAGTGGTTCATTCATATAGCTCACAGAGAGTAGAGTATATATAGAGCATGAGAATGTATATGCTCCAAGTGCCCGTGTCAGATTCCCTGTGTTGCATTGTTCTCTGGCATTAGATCAATATTTTTGACAATGTGTGCAGTAAGTCGCATATGTTGCCACCCTATTATTCAAACACGACGAACTCGCTTGTGTTATTAGTATTTCTTATATGTGAGGACGCCCTATGAAGCAGTATTGCTACCTCGAATCATTGCACATAAAACAACAGCAATGATCAATTAACATGTGAATTAAAATGTTACATTTACACATAACATTAACTTTTTATGATGTGTGTCTTTTGGTAACAGTAAGTAAAGATCACACATGATCTTGATGAAAATACTCACGTACTAAGACTTACCCACAGAGGCAGTGGCGGCCGTGCATTTTCTACCTAGGCCTTCAATGCCGTCTTACTACAGCTGAACAACCTAATGTAAGATTAGTTCACCGTGTATTTATGTATGTACACTACCGTTCAAAAGTTTGGGGTCATCCAGACAATTTCGTGTCTTCCATGAAAACTCACTTTTATTTGTCAAATGAATTGAAAATTTAAAAGAAAATATAGTCAAGACATTGACAAGGTTAGAAATAATGATTAATATTTGAAGTAAAGACATTTCTAAGTGACCCCAAACTTTTGAACGGTAGTGTCCATGTGTATATATCAGAGAGCCTGCTCTAGATGTTACGACGTGTGTGGCATTTCCACAAGAAGTATAACGTCGAAAAAAGTGGTTAATTGTCCGTGGCGGTTGGCGGAAAATATTTTCACACGGAGCAAAGTAACGGAGATAAGCCACGCCCCTTCAACGACGCGTATGACGGGTTAAACCACAAACAGTCGGGCTAGTAAACTCAGCGAGTAAGCGCTGTCAGATTTTTTTTACAATCAATCAATACAACTTTTATTTTAGACTCAAATGTCCAGATAGTACAAAACATAACTGTTACAGCCTCTTGTTGCAGTTGAGTTTAAATCTCAGATGAATGTACAATTGGAGGCTTTTAAATGCATGGTTGTGGTACATTTAAGTAATATGGAATATATAACAGATTAATAAAAAATCTGGTTGTTCTGTATGAGGTGTGACGACCGTCACTGGATATGTATCGGTCTGGCTTATAATAAAATTAATATCATTCTAAACTTTATTTAACCATAGAGATACATTCAGATACTTTAAAAAAAGTTGAACATGGGATGCCATATATAACAACAAACATTCATACCACGCATAACAATGCTGACATATTTATCTGAGATTAACTCATCTCTGATCTAACACACAGGGCCTACAGATCAATGTGTGGGCAGGTTTTCTTGAAACACTGTAGTTTGCATCCGACCTTTGGCTTCACAGTGGTGCTACGTGTTAGCATGTCTTGGGACAATAAATAGAACACGAAACTCTCACGTCCTTAGATAATTAATGAAGCCCACAGCCAGGAGCCAGTAACTGGTTGAAACGTGCAAACATCACCTGCAGGAGGCTCTCAGAGATGGGTTATAGGCGTGTAGAGGAAAAATGAAGAACTCTCACTCTGTTCCGATTTACAGATACACTTGTGATGGGGAAATGTGCTTAAAATAAGCTGTTAATTGTTTTATGTTTTTGTCAAAAGCGTCAACATACCATATACGCACATTGAGCTGAATTTTAAACTATTAAAATAGGCATGCACAGATATCATGTGTCGTATTCAATGCGGACATCCAATGCGACAGGCATTTGTGTGTATGAAACAACTTGTTTAATGATGTCAATGTTTTTTTACTTTCAGTTGAAACCTTTTTTTGTAATCAGGCAACTAGGCTGTATTATACATATACGTAATGTAGATACATTTGAAAATGTAATCAAATACAAAAAAGCTTGAGGAAGGTTAACTCTAAATGCACCAGCTCGCACAATGTCAGTGTTTGCTTTTTTGTAACGAGTGCTCCATCTTCTCTTAAATAGACGTTCTTTGGATCGGAGCGCGTCGGTCTGCAAACATGAACTGTAGGATTTCGTCAGATCCGTAAAGCGTTCCTCCTGGTTTCATAAAAAAAAGAAAAAAAGATAGGGTTATTCTTTACGAAGACAAACGCAGTTACAACACGTCTTGACCTCGCTATGGCATCAACATATTCATAAACTAGAACACTACGTTGTTTCCCACGGGCAGTTTTTTCCTCGGACCGACAAAAGACCATCAGTCTCCTCGAAGCCGCGCATAGACTGGGATGCACTGCCGCTAGCTTGTTATTAGCTTCGCTCGCTCGCTTCCCCACCGGCTCTGTTCTTCCGACGGGACCAAGCGCACCACCGTAAGTCAAACCGTTTGAAAACGACGATGTTAAACCATTTTATTTTGAACCCCGGAGTTTAAGGTGTCTCATGTCTACCTCTGTGAACCAACCAGCTGTGAACTCGCTGGGTTGTGTGTGACCAGCCTCCTCCGAACAGCTGCTCGTGTGAAGTAGAAGCGGGCCTCTTTTTTTTAATAATAGAAAGCATATTCTGCCTCCAATACGGTGCACGTTCTCAACAAATGACACTCGGTTTGCTTTCACTGCCCGAATACAGGCCCAGTGCGTCGGGCAGGTTGAACCCTCCAGGGAGCCTCGCAGCCTCGTTCCCTGCCGGAGAGAGGGAACGACACACCTGTGCCGATGCACCTGTCGTGGCTCCCAGGCGTGTTCAATCGTGAGATCGATTTCAAGTGAAACGTTCCAGTCTCTCTCGTGATTACTAAATTATTGCCCACGTTAGCTTACATTTGTGTATTAATGCACATCGGCTCTGTTGTAGCACGTGTTTGTCACGTTATTTAGGCTGTTAATGCCCTTTTATATATCGCGTCAAGCTGGTTTAACGTTACGTGGTTAGACTAGACTAAAGCTGTCGAATGATCAGGGCATCGTTCACATGTAGATGTTATGCAAAGCAGTACTTTGTTGTTCAGTGTATGATGGCCTTTGTCTCTGATTTTTAAAAGATGGTGCTGCAAGTGAAGATCCCAGCATATGGCACTTCCGGTAAAGTTAGTTTGTCTTCAAATGAACAATTTATATGAATAAGATGTAACACATTTTATGTTGAGTATCGTTGGGCAGGAGATTCACTACTTCAAATGTGCAAAGTCAACAGAGAGGTTGTCATTCCTCAGGATATGGACGTGGCATGGCCCACACACACTTACAGGAGGCGAGGTCAGCGCAAATGTAAACAAGCGCCACCTCCCTTCAAACGCCGTCTGTGATGTTGGTGCCAGCCAGAGATTTAACCACCACGAGCCTACCAAGTAGTTATATTCCACTTGGAGATTGTTTTTGTTTTTACGGTTCGGTCCTGTCTGACAGGAAACCAACTGCCAACTAATTAAGAAAGTCTTGAATGCATTTTACCATAGCGCAGTCAATTTATATCCAATTGGCATGCAACTAAAGCCAAAATGTTCATAATTCAATGCCCAATCTTGTGATATGCGAAGGTATGCGCTCTACCGAGTGCCCGTTCTAGTTCTTCTTGTGACGCCCTCTTCCAGTCCTTAGGACACACTTTCTATGGGTGTAAAGAACAAAAAGTCCACCAGAACACGGCTTCTGTAAGTCTGTCTGAGTTATTTATGTTTTTCAAAATGTGTTTATTTGATTTTTCTTTTTTTTTCCTTCAAGGAAGAACAAGTTACAAATACAGTAAACATAAGAAACATGCTACCAGACAATAATAAAATACAAATACAAATAATGGCAACCAATAAAATAAAATAAATTATATTAAATGACACTCGATACTGGATGGCACACTAATTGGTACATTTGCACGGGGTATTTATAGAGTGGGTTGCGCAGAGATTGTACAGGGGTAATGACTGTAAGGTCCCAGTTGAGTTATTTACCTGATTCACCTTCAGCCTGCTCTAAAATCTGAAAACCATGGGAAGTGTCTTTCACATCTTTAGGCCGTACTTTTGCACCATCACCTGTGTGGTCTTGTCACACACACACAGACACACACACACACACACACACATACACACACATACATACCTACACACACACACACACACACACCTACCTACCTACACACACACCTACCTACATACATACCACACACACACCTACCTACCTACACACACACACCTACCTACATACATACACACACCTACCTACCTACCTACACACACACCTACATACATACACACACCTACATACATACACACACACCTACCTACATACACACACACACCTACATACATACATACACACACACACACCTACATACACACACACCTACCTACCTACACACACACCTACATACACACACACCTACATACATACACACACACCTACCTACCTACACACACACACCTACATACATACATACACACACACCCACCTACATACATGCACACACACACACACACCTACATACATACAGTACATACACACACACCTACATACATACATACATACAGACAGACCTCTCATGAGTGTTTGTTGAAGTGAATTACATTTTTCCTTCCATGTTAAAAAAATAGGAATGACGATGCTGCTTGTCTCACACTTTTTCTGGAAGGGGGGGGATATATAACGCTGATGTGATTGCACATCTTGAATGTGCGACTCTGTGTACTCCTGCACGCCAGACTCAGGTTTACACACTAGAATGACGAGACAATGTTGACATAATCATTTTGCAATTGCCTGGGTGTTTCAGGGAGTGGGTCCTGCTAACGTCCCGACCTTTAAGAGGCTCCAGAGCCGAGCGGCCACTTCCACGAGGCGGCTCGTCGTAGCGGCGGTGCCCGAGCGCGAGGCTTTCATCGGCGCGCCGTGTTTCTGCCGAGCGGTAGCCTTGCCCTTTGAAAACCACCTCCTCGCTTATTTGTGGCAATTAAATTCCCGTCTGCCTCGTGATTCGTCTGTTTTCACGACACTGTGTGCTCTTCAAATCACAATTAAGGCCTTGATGTTTTTCCATCCAAGCCTTTTTCACTGAATTTACAGATGGTATGTTGTACTTTATCTCTCTCTCTCTCACAGACACAGTGCATTATGACAGACAGCATGATGAGTAAAGCCGCCACAATGGAGATTCCCATCAACAGTAATGGCGACACAGGGACCCTACCAGAAGATGACAGCCTTGAACAGGTGGGTCACAGTTCTGGATCAGTCGGCAGTCGACTGCGGGTCACATGTCATTTAGTTCCTGTCGTTGTTAACCTAGTCAAAGCTACTCTTACACAAACTGCAGCATTAACGGATATGTTGCGTACTCAAAAGTGAGTTGTTTATGTTCTTATACATTTACTTGTATGTATCTTTTTTTTTACGACGTAGAAACTAAGCTCTCTTCTTACTTTGCCATTGTTGGCCCTCTACAGCTTTTTTCATGACTTGTTTTAACTGCATTCTAGTATTCTTACTATTTTATTATAAACTTGTTTTTACTCATTTGTAGTTTGTTTAATGTAGCTATTGGATATATAGTTGTTAGAGCGTTTGTTTATTGTCATTTTAATGATGCAGTACCGTCTCGAGGTTAAATCAGTCACATGAGAGCACATGATAAAAAAGAAACCTCACCCAGTGTGACGGATACATGTGTAGTTCCGGTTATTTGAAGTCGACACGGGTTATGGGAAATATAGTTCTCAGATATCAGGAGATCCGCTAGGTGATCTGCCTCTTTTCAAACCATTGACCCTCTCCCAGTACTGCCCTGTGATCATATGCACAGCACCATGTGAGAATACGATTACAGGGTTCGTACGGTCATGGAAAACCTGGAAAAGTCATGGAATTTTAAAATGGTCATTTCCAGGCCTGGAAAAGTCATGGAAAAACCTTAAATCATAAAAGTTTTGAAAAAGTCATGGAAATATGTTTTATTCACATGTTCATTTACTCCGAGTTTGAAATAATTAATATGTTTTTTTAAAGAAAGACGCTCAAGATATAAGCCGGCGTCCGCTCTCAATACGCACAATTTTCTAAATGTTTCATGTTTATACCGAGATTTCAGTTTGGTCATGGACATTTGGTTTAAAGTCATGGAAAAGTCATGGAAAAGTCATGGAAATCCATTGGTCAAAATGTGTAAGAACCCTGTTATTAGCAAATACAGTCGGTCTGGAACACCGGCTGGATGAATGTGGTCACTTCTTGTTCTCTCATCTTGCCTTCATGCGCCTTTATTCACCCGTTCAGAGCAGAATGATCATTCAGGACATTTGTTCCATGTATTTTTTTTGCGAGTTAAATGTTGTAATTCTTTAGCTATTATTATTATGCTCTATGTTGCCTGCCATCCACAACCAGAAGTCCTTTTGTTACTCTGGAGTGTGGAAAGACATGTTATTGGTAAACGAGGTGATGCAGTGCAGCCGTCTCCTTGGGAACCGCTTCCCATTCCCGCCTCATGTGGATGTGGAGGGGTGAAGACATATTTCTGTGCTTTATTCTAGAGGTGCTCAAGAGCAGGGCACCAGCATTGATGTATACATCATTATCGTAAGTGTCATAAAGTAGGTTAGAATAACACAGCCGTTGAGTCGGAGAGCGAGTTGTTGTCGGGGAAACGGGTTGTTCCCTCTCCTGCGTCCCGAGGCGCACCTCGTTGGACAAACAGACCAAGATCCTGGAGCGTCCTGTTTACTCACCAAACTGTTTGCGTCATTCCAGAAAGGAAAAAGTAAATCCTCCCGTCTCGCCGATCTCGCACGGGGAAGCACGTGTTTAACCGCCTAGTGTTGCTCCGCCCAGTTTACCGTGTTCGTGCACGAGAAGTGTTCCGCTGCTGCATATTAACCAGTTGCCATAGCAACTCTGCAATTAATCTGGAGCTGGCGATGCGTCGTCCTTGGGCGAAAGCCTTCTGAAATCAGATATGACATCTGCTGTGCAGCAGCGCTCGCTTTTAAAGCCGCGGCCGCCTGCGTTGCTCGTGTTGACGTCGAGTGCGCTTTTGTCGGGACGGTGAGCTCGACTGGCTGCAGCATCCTGACAAAGACTTCGACCGTATCACAGTGCTCTCTGGTTATTACCTTCGCATTGAAAATGCGGAAGGTAATGTTTTGATCGCCGTGTATTTATTCATTTATTTATTTATTTGTATGCGTGTTACTCGCATAACACAAAAAGTATTAAACCGAATCGCATGCAATTTGGTGGGATGATTGGTTATTATCCGGGGAGCATTTGATTAGATTTTGGGATCAATCGGGTCAAAGGTCAAGGTCATGGAAAGGTCAACATCTTATTTTTACCATAGCACGTCAATTTATATCCAATTGGTCATGGAAAGGTCAACATCTTATTTTTACCATAACATGTTCATAATTCAATGCCCAATCTTGTGATATGCGAAGGTATGCGCTCTACCGAGTGCCCATTCTAGTTAGTACTTTAAGATGCTTATGATGTTATACTTGTTTACTTGTGATATTCATTTTGAGATATACCAGCGGCTTGTGGCATTTTAAATCTCTATCTATCACGCCAGTACAATATTTGTTCACAACCAGGCAACACGCGTTCATAAGTCTATTAAACCTCACTGTTAAGATATGATTTCCAATGTTTTTGGGAAAGGCTCTGTAGGTATCTTCATCTCAAGGAACGGGCACAGGGTCCAGAGGGGATCAGCTTTTCGTCCTCATTGAACAGATGCCACAACAACGCGAGGCAGATCTCTAAAAGAAGAGACACGCTCAGGCCGAATGGAGGAGGAGATGCAGTTTAACTGGCTTTCTCTGGGTTTTTAACATTATATTTGGTTATTTCAGTGAATTTCTTTGCAAAGATGTTAAATGGCGACAGGAATTCTACTGATGCTATGACGGAGACCGTTTCCCCCTCGGTGTTAATGTCACCTTTTAATGTAGATGTCTTGTTAAAAATATATATTTCTTTGTACAGTGCAGAGCTCAACAATAAGGATTGGCTGATGGCCCAGGGCAAGGCAAGCGGCCTGTTGTGCTAGTAAATCAAGACGGGTGGTAAAAAAAAAAAAGAGTAAAACATTGTGGAGCTGAGGATATACGTGATTTAAGCCGCGTTCACACTCTGCCCTAATATTGATTTTAATTAGCTGAGCTAGTTCTGTTTTGATGGTTTAAGATTGTTGTGCAAGAGAGAGCTGATGAGAGCCCGAAGCCGAGCTTGATGGATACATTTCTAAAGATACTTTTGTCTTCGTACTGAAGATTCCTCGTTTAACCTCCGACAGCACAAACCACAGCTGATGACTTTTACTTCCACGCCGTTTGTGTTTGCTTACAAAAAGGAAACCGCCCCTTCCCTGGAGCTTCGAGCTTCCGTATTTCAGATTTGCTTTAGAGTCTGAGCCCAAAGTTTCAGGAAGTGTAATAAATGTATAATATGCTTCCGTTTACATTTTCCAATTGACGATATGGGGCTTTGCCCATATAATTAAATAAGAGCTTTCGAAACAGGCGAGAGTTCTTTTTTTTTTTATGGTTTATTTAATAAGGGACCGTGCACATTGATAAAAACATTGCAGTAAATGTGCCAGAGTTAGCCAAGAGGCTATTTTTCATCTGTAGTCCCAATGTTGCTGATGTTAAGAACAAACCTAAAAACATAAGATTACAAATACAATCTACAGATAAAGCAAATAAAATAAGGGAGAACAATGTGAAATCAATTTGAGTTCAATTTGAATCTGTAAACTTCTCTCGCATGTTTCCTTTTTTTCTTCTTCACTGGCTCATACTTGAGAGCAGGAGGGCCAAAAAACGAGAAACCAGTGAGTCGAGCCGGATCGTAGCCACAGTTCCCCTCACGGTCCAGACCGTCACTGAAACCTGTGATTATTTCTGGAAGGAGAAAATAGTCTGCAGGAACCTTTCCTGCTGCGTAGATAGTTGAAGTTGGGCCGCCGTGGCTCCTCTCAGGGCAGGAGATTCACCTCAAGTTCACTTGATGACGGGCTGGGTACTGTCGCCGTGTTTGCCGTCTTTCACGCACTTTATAGTGTTTTCCTGTCGGCTTCCAGATAAGGGATGGAATGTAGACTCTACCTGCAGATAGTGTGCACTGACTAACCCTTCTCACCCCGTAGTGTTTGTGAATAAGTATCTGAATGTAGCACTCAAGTCATAATCTCCTGTCCGCATACCCCTCTCCTCCCCTCCAACCCCTTATTTCCTCACCCTGAACCTTCGTAGGACCTCCAGCAGGTGATGGTATCGGGTCCCAATCTCAACGAGACGAGCATTGTGTCGGGAGGCTATGGAGGAACGGCGGAGGGAATCATCCCCACCAGCTCAATCAAAGGTAGAGTCCGACTTCTCTCTTCTTTTATCTCTTGATGTTATTCAGTTAGTCTGATGACAATGAAGTGTTTGATTCCTGCGGTCGGGGTCTCTTATCGTTCTTCCCGTGAGATTGTCCTGCAATTAATTTGTAATCAATTTACAGTCCCTCGCTCGCCATGGCCTCCACTGTATCTGATAATGTCCCTTTGTGGTCTGAATAAGTCATTTATTTATGGTTCTTCAGAGGAAGCAGGATGGCCGAGTGAATGATGAGCTATATCGATTTAAAAAACACTTGAGCACAAAATTCTTTCGTCTGATACTCGTGTATTTACTGCATATAGTCCAAAACGGCATGAAACTGATACTACAGGAATCACCAGACTTAAAGTTTATGAATAAGTATATTTTCTTTAGTGTGTAATCACCTTTTAAAATATGTATTGTTTTCGTTTCCTTAGAATTAGTCATATCTACATATGAAGAGGGTCTTTTTTCATAGTGTGCGATATTGCGCGGCCGTGTTTCTACTGTAACCCAAACTCTGGCTCAAGATGGGGCCATTTGGGAGTTTTTAGTTGGTTCCTAACTCAACCACTAGATGGCGCCACATCCCTCACACTGCACCTTTTAATGGAGATGAGGCAGAAGGAAACCCCTTTTCTTCTTCGGGGGGACCGATAGGGGGACATTGCAGGTCATCAGGATATGCCTGAAGGTTAATGCAAGATGCAGTTCAGCACTTTGTGACAATTGTTATTGTCATAAATCAGATTTTAGAATGTAATCAAATAAATTGGTCAGTGTATAAGGGCTTATAACATCATAATGAATCGGGATGGCCATCCCTGTGCTTTGTTATGGCTCATAAGCTGTTGCAGCAGGTTTAGGGTGGATACAGCCTCTTGAAGACAACAATTTCGGGAAGAGTCATCTCACTTTCCCCACTAACCAAGCAAGAAATACCAAACGGGATCCTCTCACTCTCCCCCACCACGCTTGCATCTGAATGCAGGCTGATACTCACGACCAAGTTTTCGGATATAGTGTAACAGTACTATAACTGAATGACACATTTTTAAAATCAAATATGTCATTTTTATACATCATGTCCAGAATTCCACAGGTATCCTACGTCAGATCCCAGTACTCCCATTAATCACAATTACACAAATAATTGATGATAAATCTGTTACTTTTTTTTAATCCAAAGGATTTAATATAATTATTTTATGTCAGCAGTGTAGCTGAATAAACCATGTCAAAGGGAAATGACATTCCTATATATATATATATATACTCATTGGATACTAATATTTCTTCTTTGTCTCTCTCTCAGGCCCTGCTGTGCACTACAATGCAGAGTTTAACAAAAGGATCCCAGTTGACTCATTAGGTGGCTCCTTAGACCTAATTATTATTCATAATAGTGTCTATCTCCAAAATGAGATAGAACCATGTTTTTGGGATGGGTTAAGTTTATCAGATCTACAGCCTCCAGTCTGTAAATATAAAGTATTGTACGGTACTTTTTAGTTGACTGCAACACGTAATGTTATTTTGATTTTAATGCATATTTCTCACATGATGGCGATCTCATTTTGGAAAGACACTTTTTATACCGAGTCTGTCTTTTTCTAGATACATGGGGGACCACCTTCTCTTTCCTCTTTTTCACCGGCGCCTGCTCCTTTTCTTTTCTATGGCGGAATTTCTAGTTGTTTTTTCTTGCAATTTTAAGATCGTCCATTCAGGGGTCTGCACTTTTCAAAGTTTTTCCCGGAATAAATCTGAGAGCTTCTCTGCGGGCGAAACGGGAACCATCATCACGTCTATCACAGTGCATATTTCCACTAAGACATTGAACATAGTTTGTTAAAGTACTGGGCAGAACCTTCGTAAACGTTTAAGTTTGTGTCCTCTAAATCCTTCCAATTTGTTATGATGAAAAGAGAAAGTTTATTTATTATCACAATGTTTAGTTCTACTGCAATTCCAACTTGTCTTCATCACTCGTTTGTCTTTATCGTCACTGAATGTTGTCTTTTCATCTTTGTTATCTGCCTCCCTTTCACCATCCCCCCTACACATTCCTCATCCTCCTCTTCTCCCTTTTGTGATGGTACTTTTCTCTCTTCTCTCCCCACACACACAATCCTCCTCCTACGTTATCGTTTTGCTCTTGTTCAATAGTTATTTTTTGCTTTAACCATAAATATCTAACGATCATTAAAAATCCTAATCCCGGAGAAAAAACACATGTATGTAATTTACAAAAATCCGACGTAAATCCCACCCCCACCCCTCGCCTAATTCACCCTGACCCTGAACCGTTCCTTCACTCATACCTGACCGCTCATGGTCACAGACCTGCCCATGAAGGTGAAGTAGCTCCCCCAAGCAGTTTCATCTTCTGCCACACCGTGAGCCAATCAAACGAGCAGCAAGGAGCTGGGGAGGGAAAGATGTGAATGCTATGGGCTCTACATTGATTGGTCAGATTGCAGTGACCCCGAATATCCCTGCAGTCTCCAGTATTTCTTCTTTCTATTCCAGCTCTATAGAAATGATTCCGTTGTTTTCCTCAGTGAAATAGTTCCCGTTATTTATTCACTCATTATCTCCCGCTCCCTCCAGTGCATGTTTTCCAGTGGTGTACGGGACAGTGGTGATGGACACTCTTTTTCTTTTCTGAGCTTAATCTTGTCTACCTGTGTTCGTTCACTTGTGTGTTTTAGTTGTTGTTTTTTTTACAATGTTCCCGTGTTTATAAATTGTCTCTCAGGTTCCAACATGCACCACAGCAGCAGCAGCTCGTCAATGGCGACCGACGAAGCGACCCGCGGCGTGGCCGTGGAAAAGCTAGAAACGATGAAGAAGTGGGGTCTCAACACTTACAAGGTAGCTACGGTTCTGTGATGATGAGCGTCATGATGAAATACGACTATTTTATGATTCATCTGTGCTTCAGAATCTCTAAAATAAGTAAACCCTCCCCAGTATGTTCCTGATGTCTCTGCGTGTCTTCCGTTTTTTTTTTTTTAGTGTACGAAGCAAATTATCTCGGAGCGTTTCGGTCGGGGTTCCCGGACCGTGGACCTGGAGCTCGAGGCCCAGATCGAGGTGCTGAGAGACACGAAGAAGAAATATGAGAATGTGCTGCGATTGGCCAGAGCGCTGACCAACCACTTCTACAACATGGTGCAGACCCAGCATGCACTGGGGGACACCTTCGCTGACCTCAGTCAGAAGTCTCCAGAGCTGCGGGTGAGCTCTAAAAACATGTTCATGTCGCTTTTGGTGCTTTGACCTTGGAAAGCATCAATATGTTGACGTTCTACCGCGTGCGTTCCTTTTGTTTTACAGGATGAGTTTGGCTACAACGCAGAGACTCAGAAGCTGCTGTGTAAGAACGGGGAGACTCTCCTCGGCGCCGTGAACTTCTTTGTGTCCAGCATCAACACGCTGGTCAACAAGACCATCGAGGACACCCTGATGACAATCAAGATGTATGAAAATGCCAGGTAAGAACACGCAGCACATTGATTATTCCTATGAGATGAGCATATGGTGAGAGAAAAACTTGGGGAGGAACCGACGGAGCCAATCCAATTCTGACATCTCGTGAATACATAACGATATTCATTGAATGAAATGCAACACAGGGAAATTGTTCCATCTCTCGAAGCTACGACATTGAGTGCTTCTTTATGAGAAGCGATTATCGTGAGGTTTAAAATGACCATTCAGTCTGGATCTTTCAAATATTTCTTCAATATTCACCTTTTTCTTCTTTTTTCTCATCATAATGGGACTAATATGGTAAGAATCAGAAGTTGGTGGTCGGGAAAATTTTATTTTCATTCATTTGTATTCGAGTTAACACCTTAACTCATGGCTATCTCTGAACCCATTGGCTATCGGTCTGACGAAAGCTGAGCCTCTGGGGGTTACGTTATCTTTACATTTTGCAAAAATCCGGATTAGGGCGCAGAAGCGTGACACTCGAACACAAACACAGTAATCCAGTGGTTCTCAAACTGGAATCTTCTTTGTTTTAACGGGGTCTTGATACAGCCACTCTCAATTCATGCTCAATGTTGAGCTCTTGTTTCGGCTTTTGGCAAAACGCCAAGAATCAGCGAGTCTTGGCCGTCGCACCAGTGTAACCTGTTCCCGGCGTAAAGTAAACATGTACACGGAGGTACAGGCATTTCGCCAAGTGTCCGTTAACGACTTAGTTTTATGACCGTGTCCTTTGAACTTGTGTACGATGTGAAGTTCCCAATAAAGGTCTATCTGCATTTCCTCCTGGGCCCCACTTGCAGTACCCCTGCACCCCACTAGAGGGGCACGCCCCACAGTTTGAGAACCGCTGCAGTAATCCATCACGTGTTATGGAATATGTAGGATCCAATCAAATTCTTTTCTTTTTCTAATGAACAGACTGGAGTTTGATGCCTACCGGTCAGACCTGGAGGAACTGAGTCTGGGACCGAAGGACGCCGTCGCCATGGCCCGCATAGACGCTGCTCAGCAACAGTACCAAGTCCAGAAGGACAAGTACGAACGCCTGCGCTCGGACGTCATCATCAAGCTCAAGTTCCTGGAGGAGAATAAGGTTCGTGGGCAGGGTGGGCCTGCGTCACCCCCCGCCTTCAGAGTGGAACGCACGTCGTGTCGGATTTATCTCGCCGTCATGATTTGCACAGATGGATCTCCTAAGCCTCCTCCCTTGTTTGCCTCCGCCAGGTGAAGGTGATGCACAAGCAGCTCCTCCTCTTCCATAACGCCATCTCGGCGTACTTTGCCGGCAACCAGGAGCAGCTGGAGCAGACGCTGAAGCAGTTCAACATAAAGCTGAGGCCTCCGGGGGCCGACAAGCCCTCCTGGCTAGAGGAGCAGTAGTGAGGAGGACCGGCAGCCTCGTCTCGGACCACCTCGACACCCAGTTGCAGAGGACCGCGACGGAGGGAAACGCAGACGTGTAACCGGGTGGATTAAGACGTGAGATGGGCGTGTGGCTGCATGATTGGACAGATGGATTGCAGGGTCTTTATTGATGAGTCGGAAAAAACGCAGCAGGGAACCAAGCGGCCAGTTTCACGAACAGTCGGGGGGCTTTTAGGGCCTCTCCCCAACTTCCCTCTTCACCCACTCCGACCTATTCTTTGTGCTCATCTCTCCCATCCCTCTCTCCTATTCGACTCCCTTCTATTTCAGCACTACACTTATTCACGTTCGTGGTCATTATTGTCCTCTGAGTTCAACTTCCCACATCGTCTTGGTAACAGAGACGGGTGACATAATGACAAATCCATAAAAACACACTCGGATGAAACCAAACGGGGCATCGGAGCTCTTCCAGACCTTATCACTCTCCTCGTGTGCCTCTTTTATTTATGAGCCGACACACTCAATGAACTCGTGGCCTGCAGGAAGAAAGATAAATTAAGAAAGGGAGAAAAGAAAAGATTTAAAACTCCAAATGAATCTGTACACTGGAAAAGAAATGCTTGGATATTTCAAATCAATGTACATTTGAAATTAAGTACTGTTTAACTCTGGAAATAATTAGTATATGATTGTTTGTAGCTTTATAAAACAAAAAACACTGCTGTGTTGCGTTTTGGTTTTTGCTGTTTGACTGACATGTTTTTATTTAGTAATATTTCAGTGCTCGTGTCGTGCTTCAGCGTGAAGGTCGGAGTGAGTCGGACTCACTCTGTAATTATCAGAAATGCTCCGGATTCCAACTGTAACCTGAGAGATTTTTAGATTTCAACTCCATATATGCAACAATATGTTAAAGGAACACTGCCACAGCTTCCCAAAAAAGTTCTACTGGTTGTGATCTTTACTAATTGTATTTTATTTACCCAAAGATAACTGAGCCGACTCCTTGTTGTGGTTCAGGCTCACTGGACGGAGGCCGAGGCTTTGAGCGAGATCAGACAGTTAAGATAAACCGTAACGGATTCACTCCCATTATTTAATTGTTTAACAGATTGTACTTAAAAGGATTTAATTACATATTTGACCACATTGATGCATTGAAATGTGTTTTGTCTTTAATAATATTAAGGACGCCTCATTGACGTCTTTCGGTCGGCCTGAAGCAGAATATATGTGTCTATGGTTACCTTTCTTCACACTGAAGATTACTGTAATTGTCTAACATTACTAATATTTCAAAATCAAATCTTGTAAATTAGTCATTGGGGAATGGGATAACACTAATTTATCATTTGTTTCATGTGCTTTTAATTTAATCATGGTCTTATAATAAACAATCTGTTGTTGACAATTAGGAGGAGAAGGTATTACCACAACATATCGGCATGGTACTACAAATGTAATGTGTAATGTCATTTTTATGCATCGTTGTATTTATTATGTTCATTAGATCCGTTACTCTGTTTTGAATCAACATATTTGTATCCTGATACTTCTGTGCAAATTACTCAAGTTGTGAGTATGACGTTGATGGCATTTCTGCTGATGACACACTAATGTGAGAATATACCACACTAACAAATTTTATGATTGATTTACTCCAAAAAAAATTCTCTAAACTATCTGATCAAAAGTGGAATACATTTTCCAGTCTCGAACTTTTGAAGTCACATGAAGATATAATCCAGTATCATGAATGTTCTGCCGTGCTGAATTGAACTCACGATCAGTTTATGGGTTCGTCCTCCACCTGCTTGTCTCCTCTGTATTTGCATGGCAGGCAGCAATCTAAAGTACAGGTGCATATGAGCGCCAGTGCATCGTGGGATATATATATATATAATATTTATAATATATATATATATATATATATTATATATATATTATTTTTTATAATATATATATTTATTATATTGATGTATTATATTTTATAATATATATATTATATTTATTATATGTATTATATTTATGTATTATATATTATATTTAGAATATATATATTTATAATATATATTATTTATATATATATTATTTTTTAAATATATATATATTTATATTCATTATATAATATTATATTATATATTCACATATATGCTGACGCTCTACTCTCGGCCTTCTGCACGCCATCTCGCATGACGCCATGCTTACGGTTGTCGGTTCACGTCTTGTTACTGGCTGAAGCGAAATCATAAAATTGGGGTTTCCTTTTTTAAATTGTCTTGAGGACGATTATCGAAGGAAAGTGATTGTGATTTTTGATGAAAAGCAGGTATCAAAAATGTAATGTATGATTTGGTTGGCTTGTGTTTTCTGAGCTTGTATCTCGTCAGTGTGTCAAATGGGTGTATTTTATTCTGGCTGAAAGACCTTGGCCTCACTTGTGGCAAAAAAAAAAGAAGCAGTTTCCCCGATCAGCTCCTGATCGTCACACAGCAATATGAACAAAATGTGACTCCTCTTTTCCAAACCTGCCCTGTTGAAACTCCAACCCCCAACTCCAAAATGAATGGCAATAGGATATTTTGTTGTTCCTCGATTGTGCAACCTCGAGCAAATTGAAAGAAAAGAAAAGTGTGACAAGCATTTACAGTCACTGTCATATCAGTCTTTAGATTGTTGCTGGGAGAGAGAACCAAGATTTATAAAATGAGATATTTTATTTGTGTACAATCAATATTTTCTAGTTTGAGCTGGTGTGTTGTACTGTGTGAATGATTGCACTTGATGGTATTTAAGATGATATATGATGAAGTCGTGTCATGGATTGATGTGATGCTCTGCCTTCATTCCTCACTCAGACCTGCAAAGTCCCACCCAACCCTGAGGGAACAAATTAAAAGTGCACATTTTCAAATGCTCTGGCTGTATTTTATGTTTGTTTGTTTGTTGCATCCGATGTGTAGATTGCGCCGTGGCCCCATCATGTGAACTTTCTGTTGCATTGCATTCAAACAGAGGAGCAACCATATGGATTTAGTCAAAACTTCCATCTTGTGATTACAATTGCACAACTATATTCTAGAAGTAATCTTCCAATCAAGCATCATTTATCAAATATCTCTCATGAAATCAAACCATTCTGTCTTATTATTAAGACAGCTCCAATATCTTTGATATATATATATATTGTTATTATTTATATATACATATATATTTATGTATGCATATATATATATGCATATACATACATATAACTAAATATATATATAAATATCCATATTTAAATATATATATAAATAATAATATATATATATTACACAAGTTGCATTTCTTTTTGCATATTAGTGTCAACGTTAGTGGCCCTGTTATGTCTTTGTTTTCTTCACTGTACAGTTCTGTTACATTTTACATCTTTGAACAATAATTGTTTCTCTTTTTAAAAATATATTGTTTCCAAATAAAATGACACGGTATTATTCGTGATATCATATACCTGCCTTTCTGTGGGTTTTTAATTATAATTTGGCAGACAAGTAAAGATATATATATATATATACACACACATATAATGTTGTATATTATGTGTAATTGTGTTTTCTCCCCTACGGGGGCGTTCCCGTACCTGGAAACTATCTTGAATGTGATTGGTGGAGGCGCGCCCACCACCTGTGACTGCTGCGCGCGAGGATGCGCTTCGTATTAGCACGAGGCAGATTGATCAGTGCGCGAGGATTTATGATAGCTAACGTTACTTTTAAATATCACGGTAAGTGAAGCAACAATAACGTGTAAAAGTCTATGAAAGCACCGCCGTGTGTGTTAATGTGGACTGTTTGGTAATTAGGGACGTTTTCTTTCAGCATGTGAGTCACTCGTTGGATGTAAATAACCGACTGAAGAAGAAATTGTCAATTTATCGATGCCTTTTTTGTTGAGAATGCACAGTTTTAAAAACGAGTAAAGAGTCACTTGTGTCAACGTTTATATGCTGCTTCGATATATTACATATATAAGTTATATACGATATAAGTTTTTTTCTACTTCTAGTTGGTTCGTCTCTTATTTGCAACAGCTTCCAACAACAGTATTTTAAAACATTTTTTTATTTGAATATATTGGTTGTGAATAACGTGAAGTCATATCAACTGTCAAGCAACGTCCCTCTGTTGTGAAGGAGGAATCATTAAAAACACGATTTTACCAATGACGTTTTGTGTTGTAACCTATGGAATAACTATAATTAGTATAAACATTTATGGAGACAATGTTATGCTAGTTCAAGGAAGAGAAGTAGAAGGTTAACCCATAGTGTCAGTTCCAATGTGGGGGAGAGAGTAATTGCACTATTGACAAACTAGCATATCTTTGATTACATATTTAATATGTTAAATGTATAACTTTAAGCATTTTGCTAAACTTATACAGCCTTTAGCCTTCGTCAGCCTGCCCGCAAAGCATCCGTTTCAGAGCAGAACGATTATATTTAGTTTATGCATAGTTATATGTTCCAAACTAATCCTCCTTTTCAGCTAAAAATACTGCACTCTTATGGATTTATTGTTTCTGTTTCACCTCAGATCGGAGTGGCTACCAGCAGGATACTTCCTCCTCTTGGACAGATGGAGGGAGTGCTGCTTCTGAAATCTGCCTCTCCTCCAAACTGTCCCCCTCGAGACTCGTCTCCTCCTCTTTCACCGGACGTTCCGGACGTTCCGGAAGATCCCGATCCGCGGTCATCTTCTCCCGTGCCTCCCTCCATGTGTGTTCCCGCTGTACCACCGCCACCACCTCCTCCCCCTCCCCCTCTTCCTCCCCCTCCCCCTCCCCCTTCTCCTTTTGGCTCTCATAACATCCAGCGGCGTTCCATGAAGAAGCTGAACTGGGACACCATCCCCAGCCAGCGCGTTCTGGGCAAATTGAACGTGTGGACGTCTAAGCGTCCTCAGAGGGATCTGATGCTGGACATCCCGAGCATGGAGGAGTTGTTCAGCCACGTGGACAAACGGGCCTCGCTGCCCAACTCCAGGGTCGTGGGTCTGAAGACCTTTGATGGCATGGACTTCTTTCCACAGGTGCCTCAGGTAAAAAAATAAAATAAAATGCTAGGTTTGCACTCGGGGGGCCATATTTAAAATCGCTGATGTAGACCATCCAAGGTTTCTTATGGGCACGTAAATTCACAGAGAACACACAAACTAGGGAAGTAATGAACCCACAAATAGGAAGTGCTTTTTCAAAGTTCCACACGAATCACGGTGTCATTGAGGAACAGCTAAAGTGAAGTCATGTTCGGGGAGTGTTTCGCTTCCTCAAATCCGACGTTGAGTATCGATGTATCCGAGGTGAAACCTTTTGGTTGTAATAAATTTGTTGTTTCTTTTATTTTCAGGTCACAATCCTTGACTCTAAAAGGAGTATGAATATTGGGATCTTCCTGAGACATTTCAAGAAGTAAGGATTGACCCATTTGAATCCAAAAGATCTGTAACACCGAGTGTCTAAACAATGGATTATTTATTATGATTTAGCTAATTAACCCTCAGAATGCAAACACAACTGGACTCAAAGGGACCTGAAGTGGAAGAACCGCAGGCAGCGATGGTTCAGAGCAGGCTGCTGTCGTGTCTCTGAACACATCGTTACCCAACCAGCTGGCTCTTGATCTCAGCTGGGCTTATTCAAATGAATGTAAATGCCTTTTTAAACATCCCACATTGAGAGTGTTCATAGGGAACAATTGGGAATCACTTGTTTTTATACTTAAATGATAGGAAAATAAGAGTTCTGACCCAGTGGGTGAGGCTGTGAGCAGAAGGGGAGGGAGGGGGAGGGGACGACACACTGCCATGTTGGATAACTAGTGCAATGTAGCTGCACATTTTGTTATGTTGTGTTTCTTATGAAATACAGTTCCATGTAACAACAGGAACACAATTGCTTTTTTTGAGTCCCTAATTGCCGACGAACACGGCCAGCTGTGCAATATCTTGCATTCATATGCATGTCTACCAACCTAGCAAAGCACATGATATGATGTCATTGATTATGCTTTTCATGATAATGTTGGACTAACAAAAAAAACTAATTGAAATGCCGTTTTAGTTATACACAAAACCCTTTTTTAAATCCTATTTATCTCCCTAAATACTGAGACTGAAAAACACATTTGGTGTGAAGTCATTTTAGTTTTTTACATGCAGTAAAATTCTATTATTTGCCTTGCATGTAAACCGTTTCTGTAGTTTATCCAGCACTGGATCCAGTTTCTGCGTGTGGACCTCATCAATATGATAGCTCGAAGTTCTCACTTTGAATACCAGACGTGTGTCCACAGTACTGTGAAGAGCTTCAGCGTGGGAGTTCCCCAAATTCAAATCGCCTCAAAAGGCACGTAATGCTGCTAATTTGAGGGCATTTTGTTGGATATTAAAACAATATCGGTTCACATGTTTGAATGTAAAGTGCTGGGAGAGCCGTAGGTTGTTGCGTCATCGCGTCATCTGGTTTGTATAAGTCGAGAAGCTGCGGCGTTTAATATTTGAAAGTCGGCTGCCGATCAAACGACTTTTCTGAATGCAATAAGCTGCTAAATGAATATTATTATTGTCATGTCGGCTATGCGTGATCATTTATTGTCTTCAGGGCTTGTGTGTGTGTTTGTGTGTGTGTGTGTGTGTTACTGTTACTGTTCTGTAAATTGTTTGATTAGCATGGCTAATCATGTCTGATAAGGCATGTTGATCATGACAGGCTTTAGCACAGGTGCCTTTTTATTATTAGTGGTCGTATTATTATTATGTTTTGTCTCCCTCTCCAGGCCAGTGGCAGAAATAGTGCAGGATATTTGTCAAGGGAACTGGCTGAGATTTGGCCCGGGGAAACTAAAAGAGCTTTGTAAACTACTGCCAGAAGAAAGGGAGGTAACCACAGCGCCACTCGTCCCCTCACAACATTACAGTCACATCCTGTGTGCAGAAAAGAATATTAATAATAATTAATTAGTTGTGTCACAGACTCTCATTACACTCTGGTTCAGAGGGAAATATTACCTGGGCTTTGATGGTAAGCAATATGAGATATGAAAGGCATTGAATACTGTTATGATTCCCACTCATTGGACCCTGAAATAACTTACAAAAGGCCCTAAAACCTGTAACTCAACTGTCCAGTATTTACTGTGTGTTGCATTGTACTTCTACATTTACATGTAGACAGAGGAATGTTAAGATTTGGCTCACAAAATATAACAATTGCAATATTATGCGTTATTTTGTTTTAATATATATAGATATATTAACTGTCCGGCATGACATTATAATTCAAAGCGGAGGTTAAGGAAATTAAAGTATATTATGTTATTATAATGATTGGCAGTGAGAGAATTAAAGTTCATAATTCACCTTCATTATTTAAAATGTTATGCATTTCCATTACTGCCAATGCTTCATATTGATCAATAATGCTACGTGAGCTTAATTTTCCTTTTATTTCCAGGTTGATCTTGTAATGTATTAAAGAGTTCATTATAACACACGTGTTGAATCAAACTTGTGTGTGTGTGTGTGTGTGTGTGTGTGTAGGTGAAGCAGCTGCTGTTGTTCAGTGGGAACCTGTCCATTTTACCGGAGGCGGACCAGTTCATGGTGCAGCTGGTCAAAGTGTCAGGGTTAGTTCTCCAAAAGACTTCTTTTTAATGTTCTGGGAAAACCTTTTCAATGTTTGATTGCTATATTCGAAATGTTCCTTAATAAATCACGCCAACCAACAAATGAGTGGGGGAAAAAAAAGATTGCTGAAATGTGCCAAAATTTGCAAAAATATATATATTATAATTATTTATAAAGTATTTTT
Source organism: Pseudoliparis swirei (assembly GCF_029220125.1). Taxonomy (NCBI): domain Eukaryota; kingdom Metazoa; phylum Chordata; class Actinopteri; order Perciformes; family Liparidae; genus Pseudoliparis; species Pseudoliparis swirei. The sequence continues at coordinate 5,470,145 of NC_079390.1, forward strand.
TTGGCCTTGCATATGTTGTATTATTTTTAGAATGATGTCACTTGTGCACCACAGACTTGACACATCAAAACATGTGTAACTTTGCTATTAGGTGATTTTGAAAATGTTACATACTCATATCTCCTAACTTAAAGGGTTGGGTTATAAAACACTAATCCATAGTCTATATATTACTAAAAGTAGATGGATGTCTGCATCCCAGCTTTGGGAAACGTACAGGAGGACCAGCTAAAATACATGCTGCATCAGCAGAATACCGAAAGTCACACGATAACACAAAGTTCTGCTCGGTAAGAGCTAAAGGGGATTATTATATTACTATTACTATAACTATATATTACTACTATATTACTATTATAGTGTCACGGCGAAAATATTCTAAGGACACTTAAACTGATACACACATTTATTTTTAGTGGGCCATTCTTTTAAGCGGCGAAATAGCAGTACATGCCTTCTCCAAGGTATACATTGACCATGGCTACTAAACACCCAAACTATCCCCTTAATAACGGATAATGAAACTGGTGATGCAGTAATGTTATAAGTTATTTTGATGAATGTGTCTTGCCTTCAGCTATGAGGAACGCTTGAAAACCATGGTGCTGAGGGAGGAGTTCTTTCCTCTGATGGAGGACGTGAAGAATTCTGTGGCTGTCATGACCAAAGCAGCGAATGGTAACGCACACAAACATTCTAGTGGTTAAAATGTTGACAGTTTTATTACGCCACTTGTCATTTGAGGTTTGCATGACGGTTCTGTCGTCTCTTCTCTTGTTCCTCTCTCCCCTCAGAGCTGTTGGACTGTGACGACCTGCACTCGGTCATTCGACTGGTGTTAAAAGCTGGCAATTACATGAACGCTGTTGGTATTTTTCTTTTAGAATTTATGTTTATTATTCATGATTTGTATGTATTCTATCAGTTAGATTTAACCAGACTTTTGTAAAAAAAAAAATATATTTATTGTATTGATAGATGGACCATTTAAATGATGTATTTTCCAGGGTGGTTACAGTGCCAGTGGCAATGTCATTGGCTTCAGGATGACCACTCTCCTCAAGCTGGCAGACACCAAGGCCAACAAGCCTGGCATGAACCTCATGCACTATGTTGCCAAGGTGACGAGGAGCCTTGGGGTGACGGGTGAAGAAAATATTTGAAAGTTGTCCCAAAAACTCACTGTTTCTCTACGTCCTTTTGTCTTCCACCCGCAGCAAATGGAGGACATTGATGCTGAGCTGCTGATGTTTCCAACCCAACTTGAACACATTGGGATGGGATCAAGGTATCATTAGTTTACTAACATCTATTTGGGGATTTAACTGATTTGGTTCATTCGTAGCAATATTGTATTACTTTGAATTACGGTGTATCAATGTGTAAATGTCACTTACTAACACAGAATTTGTAAAGAGGAGGTCATCGGCGACTTTGAGAGGGAATTCAAGAAAGTCAAGGAAGTGAAATTGTACAGCAGCAGAAAGCCCGGCCTCTTGCACCAGATGGAGAAATTTTTCCTGGTAAAGTTTCCGCTTCTATTTTGACCTTGCAAAAGCACAAATGGAGGCGGAGCTTGTAACAACTTTTAGTCGGTCGACAATCTAAATTCCTCTTCTTGAAATTTTTTTAAAAAATGTTTTTCGTTCCTTTTTAGAGGGCCGAGGCCAAGCTGGTCGATTTGGGGGCCGCTCTTCAGGAGCTGAAGGCTCTGAGCGACGCGGTCGCCGAGTTCTTCTGTGAAGACCCGGCGACCTTCAAACTGGAGGAGTGCTGCGCCATCTTTCATTCGTTTTGCAAGCGCTTTGACACGGCTGTACAGGTAAGACAAATAAACCAAAATATACCTTTTTTCTATTTTTTTCTAATTTTTTTAAATTATGAGACAAAAGACAATACATTAACATAACAGCTAGAGGATGACGAAACAATGGACAAAACATAAAGACAGAATATTGAGAAATGAATAAATAAAAATGCACGTGTGTGAGCTTTTAAAATTATTTTTAATTATTTAATTTAATTTTTTATGACAAGAAACAAAATACATTGATGATGGCAGATGTGTGAGCGTATGCATGTAAGTGGAATTGAATTAAAATAAACCTTTTAATGATTTCATATTGAGTACTTTTAATCTGTGCAATCGCTGTCCCTCCTGTCCCTTTTGTGTCGTTGTTTACTTGTTTTCTCCCTGCAGGAGAACCGAGATCGCGAGGCAGCAGAGCAGAGGCGGAAGGAGAGCGTACGAATTTCAGCCAAACGGCGCTCCACGGCGTCTTCCGCGGGACCGGAGCGGGATCGGACCTCCGTGTGCTTGGAGTCGGCCTTGCACAGCTTCCTCACCACCGTTCCGGAGGGGTTGGTCCGGTGCAGGAAGAACACGCTGCCCACCATCGAAGGATCCCCCTCCGAGTGCAGCTCGCCGAGCGTCGCGGCGGAAGCAAAATGCGAGACGCCCGAGAAAAACCCGCCCGTATTACGGAAAGAGGTCGGGAGCGTGGATGAAGTGGAAAACGAAGAAGAAGCGGAAAACGAAGAAGAAGCTCAGAAGATGCGCGAGATAACGAGGAAGGTGCTTCGCTACCAGCGCAGCAAAAGCAGCCTGGATGGGGACGTCGTTTCAGGCGCCGCTAGTCACTCGGAGAGAGCGCGAGACACGCCCCCGACCCCGACGACCCCCCGGCCGAGAAGCAGAGACTTCTTCTTCTCCAACAATGACGGCGTGGGCTCCCCCTGGACCATCCTGAGTCCTTTTACTCACGCCCACGGAGACGGACGAGCGCGCGGACGGACGCTATCCTCCAGTCCGGGTGACGATGACCTCGACGATGGAGTCTGGGAGAGTGACGAAGGCAATTACCTCCCCAATTTCTTCAATCTGGACGATCTATCGTCTCCCTCCGGGGGTTCCGTATCTCTCCCAGAGAGCCCCAGTCGGAGAGCCGCGTCGAAGACTCCGTTCTTCAGGTCCGCGTCCTTGGTCGAAACCAGGCGATCCCCGGGGTCTGGTTTCCGCCTGGGAGACTTGTTCCAGAGGAGCGTGTCTCAGAGGTCCTCGTACTCCTCTGGATCCACGGCGGAGAACACGGGAGAAGGAGGAGTCAGGAGTTCACGGCTTGGTGGGAAGGCAGGGAGCCACACCGAGGGTCAAGGGAGCACCTCTGGGTTCATTTCCTTCTTCCGACACATCGGAGGCCGAAGTAAGCCCGCGGATGCGGAGGAGCAACGCGTCAGCGGGTCTCACACTTGAGTCACGTTTTATTTCCAGACGTACAGGCCAAGCGTGGCCTTTTCTTTCTGTGTGTTTTAGATTGTTAAAAATATGTTTGTCTTTTTTTTTTTTATTGTTCTGGATTTAACCCTTCAGTTGTCCCAAGGTAACCGGGGACTTGCTTTGGACTGTGAAGGTTTTGATTTTGTGTGTCAAACCACATTCAAAAATCTTTTTGGTTGTCTTATTTGTGCGTAATAAAGGGTGTTATTCTACTTTTTTTTATTTTATTTGTAAAAGGATTATGCTCTCTAAAGCATTTATTCTTGACATATCTCCCCTCTCCACCCCGTTTCGTGATGTCCCTTTGAAAGTCTTCCCGGTGCTGTCGTCTCCGTGGCGACGCCTGCTCGCCCTCCAGTCCTCGCCTTTCACTTCCTCTCTTATTTCTTCTCTCTGGCAGGCCGGCTGTTGTTCAGGTGGCAAAGAAATCCGTAGCACTTGTTGGCTTTTATACAACCCCCAAACACCAAAGCTACCCGATTGGATATTTAGACCATCGGTATATTCATGTAAATGTCAAACTCCTCTGATGTCACGTGAAATCTGACGAGGCCTCGTTGCGGCGGGAGAACTCACTCTGGTATTCAGACGATGTGTCCCGGGCTCGCTGGGATTCGGGACAAAAGAAGACATTCAGCTGCGTTACCTGGGCAACGGGATTTGTGTACAGCCGTTGAATGCGAGCGCTCGGTGTAATAATACTCTTGAACAAACGGCTCAGACGGAAGCAGTTATGTCGTTTACCTTGGCTGTAGGCTCTCTTCCTAGGTTGTGGAACTTTTGTTCGTCAGACAAAAGCTCAAAGCTCGTCCTCGTAGACGAGCAGAGATGACCGTCGGCAGCGACCGGCCCGTCTGTTTAAAACGAGAGGGCGAGGGAACAATCGGGCCTTTGTGATCTAATGTTGACTGCTTGGAAGAACCATCTCATGTGAGACCACTGCTCACGGCTTGAGAGGAGAAAAGGGGACGGATAAAAGAGAGAAAGAAGGCGAGGTCGCGGCGAAACTTGGACAAAGTCAGAGAGCGAGGGAGACTTTGAGCAGATAAGAGTGTGAGGAAGGAGGAAGGAAGCCAATATCTTAAAGACAGGAAAGGGAAATGGGAAATGCAAAGGAGCAAACGGCTCGACGGGACTTACGGATGAAAGGAAAAGTCTTTTTAGTTTAAATCCTGGATGGGTTTTTTTTACTCTGGGAACACAGCTGGACCAAAAAAAGGTTGTTTTGATCGAGAATGCGTGACAACAGATCACTTGGGAGGTATGTTGTGAAAGCATTGAGATACTTTGTTTTTTCCTTCTGTGTAACCTGAAAGCGTTGACGCTCTGAAGCAAAGTGTCGGACACGAGGGACGATCCCGCGGTAATCCACCGAAGCGGCCACGGCCATCAGACCGTTCACAAGGGGAATCGGAGTCGAGGCCGCAGAAGGAAAACCGTGACGAACACGTGAGGCTCTGAGAGGTTTCCAGAGTTGCATTTTAAATCACATTGTTGGGGTTGTAGGTGACAGTCCTCACTATCTCAGTGTATGTTGAACTGATTTGTCCTAAAAAAAAAAAATCTGCCTTGTAAAATATTTTATATTGACTTTTAACTTATTTTTGATTGATTTTAATTGCAGGAAGCGTGTATCCAAGTTAAAATATCCATTTAGAATCATGTATCAAGAACATCAGAGTTAAAATGACTGTTGTGGAGTTTAAGCAAAACTAGAAGAGGCGTTGAAGCTGTCCTGTCATTTGGAAAACTTGAATAATTAGAGAATACTTTCTGTGTCCCTGAGTTTATCGTATACACACAGACCAATCGCGCAGTTATACGAATGACCCTGATGTGAATTGAACACGCAGTTCCTTGAAAGTGGTCGCAGATCAGCTGTGTGACTTTCTACATCAAATTAAAAATGACTTCCTAATTGCATCAGTTAAAGGACTCATCGCTGTACTTGTCTTGTTAGACCTTAGTGCTGCGTTCGAGACTATTGACCATGATATTCTATTAGAGAGATTTGATAAGTCCATTGGCATTTCAGGTACCGCACTAAGTTGGTTTAAATCCTATTTATCAGATCGATCTCAGTTTGTATTTGTAAACGATGAAGCCTCGATGACAACAAACAACAGTCACGGAGTTCCACAAGGTTCTGTGCTTGGACCAATTTTATTTACCTTAAATATGCTTCCTTTGGGGAATATTATCAGGAAACACTCCATAAACTTTCATTGTTATGCAGATGATACTCAATTATATCTATCGATCAAACCAGAGGAGAGCAACCAACTCACTAAACTTCAACCATGTCTTAAAGACATAAAAACATGGATGACCTGCAACTTCCTGATGTTAAACTCAGACGCAACTGAAGTTGTTTTACTCGGCCCTGAACACCTCAGGAATCAAAGTGATGAGGTGGTTTCTGTAGATGACATTGCCCTGGCATCCAACACCTCTGTAAAGAATCTCTGCGTTATCTTTAATCAGGGCTTGTCCTTTAACTCCACCGTGAAGAAAATATCAAGGACTGCATTTTTTTCATCTACATAACATTTAAAAAATCAGACACATCTTGTCTAAAAAAAAATGGTTCACACGTTTGTTACTTCTAGACTAGATTACTGCAACTCCTTATTATCAGGCTGCTCTAATAAGTCTCTTAAGTTGATCCAGAATGCTGACGCTCGTGTACTCACTAAGAGCAGAGTTCACATGACGCCTGTATTGGCTGCTCTGCACTAGCTCTCTGTAAAAATCAATTTCTATCCACTTTTGGATGTTAATGTTTGTCTTCTCCATCGTAAGCGTTTACAGATACCAGTCCTTCCTTTGTATCGAGTACAAGAAAATAAATCCAGCGCTGTGCATCTCAGATACTTTGTAAAGTACAATTATACAATTTTTTTTACTTTGTTACATCTTTTCAGACCATAATAATTCTGTGTGTCTTTTATGCATGGCTTCATTGAGTGTGTCTTGACTTCCAGATAACAAGAAGAGCAGCAGGTGAGATCACAGCGCTGTCCTGTCTGCTGGTATGGAAGTGATCGTGTCCCGAAAGTCCATCCAGTGAAATGTTCTCGTCTCCAGGCTGTCACTAGATGGTGCAATTCAACAAAAGGTTTGTTTCTGATTGTTCAGCGCAGGACGGGCCTCCACAAAATAACCGCTGGAAAGCAAGTGAAGTAACAACTGATTCAAGGTGGACTTAGATGATGCCATTTAAGTATACATGTTACACAGTAGGACATGTTCAGGTTCCCATTACTCAACGAGAACGGGCACTCGGTAGAGCGCATACCTTCGCATATCACAAGATTGGGCATTGAATTATGAACATTTTGGCATTAGTTGCATGCCAATTGGATATAAATTGACTGCCCTATGGTAAAAATAAGATTTTGACCTTTTCATGACCTTGACCTTTGACCCGATCGATCCCAGAATCTAATCAAATGGTCCCCGGATAATAACCAATCATCCCACCAAATTTCATGCGATTCAAGAAGTTTGACTTTTTTCATGACCTTGACCTTGACCTTTGACCTCATCGATCCCAAAATCTAATCAAATGGTCCCCGGATAATAACCAATCATTCCACCAAATTTCATGCGATTCGGTTTAATATTTTTTGAGTTATGCGAATAACACGCACGCACACAAATACACGGCGATCAAAACATTACCTTCCGCATTTTCAATGCAAAGGTAATCAAGAACTGGATGTACAATAATCTGTGGTCTCATTGTGCGTCTCAATGCGTGCTGTTATGTTGTATTGCAGATGTGCTCAGGGTCGTCTGTTAGCTCCAGCCGTTTTCTGCATCGTTTGAGGAGCATCCGGAGAATCTAGGACATTTACCAGCTCACCTCCATTAGTGGCCAGCCTGGCCGTGGCAGCATGGATGGGTGAGTACACACAAGAGATGAGAAGTCTAATGTTGGCACTTATTTGGTTGTGTGTAGTTGGACAGACAAAGATAACTCGCATCAAGTGGAAACTGAGTTCCTTTCACAACATAGATATTCTTGAGTTCTCTCAAAGGGGTTTGTTGTCATCAATAAACGAGTCATCGTATTCATCGGTCGTCTTACGTAGGGGTTCCTCAGAGCCGATATTAGTGCCCTTCCTGCCCCAGCTGAAGTGTCTCTGATTAGGGTGCATGCTGTTCTCCATCCACGCTGATGAGATGAGGTCTAAATGTCAGGGAGTGGAGGCAGCGCTCTGCAAATTGCTTAGCAGGTAAATGTTGAGGTGAACGGATGGCGATGATAGTCTATTTGTATTTTCCAACCAATTATTACCTTCGCATTGAAAATGCGGAAAGTTATGTTTTGATCGCCGCGTATTTATTTGTATGCGTGTTATTCGCCTAACTCAAAAAGTATTAAACCGAAGCGCATGAAATTTGGTGGGATGATTGGTTATTATCTTGTGATATGCGAAGGTATGCGCTCTACCGAGTGCCCATTCTAGTTTTATATGCTTTCTTGTATCACGTGACACAAAAAATCCCATGATTAGTATATTTAGAATGTGATTATAGTATAATAATTCATATATATATATATATATATAATAGCATGAATAAGTTTACTTACGATACAAAAATTGTGGAATATTTAAATTAGGTATTTATCAAATGTGCTTTAAATTCATTATTTCAATGCTAAATTAGAGCATACATTTGAAATATACAAAAAATTTGTTTGAAATTTAACACATAATAAAGTAATTGCACATAAATTAAACTTAAAGTATATTTTCCTTATAATATATTTATTGAAAGTAAACGACAATACAATTATTTTAAAGTGTGTTAAAAGTTGAACTTTTTAAATCGGTGAAAGTGTGACTTTAGTATACTTTTTATATATTTGCAGAAAGCACTATTGACATTTGTAGTATGTTTTAAATGAATCAAAGTATTTTTATTTCTTTTGCCTTGGACACCAAAGCCAAAATCAAAATATGTAGCAAGTGTGACTGTGGTTAGCAGGTCCGGCTTTCAATCAGGGGGTGGGTGGTTCAACCGAGTTGATGTGCCCTTGAGCAAGACACTTAACCCTGAGTTCTCCCTGTCGCTGTGACGCGGCGTGTGAATGTCACGTGATGTTATCGCTCAGGGCTCAGACGGCTGTTTGTGGGTCATCATCGTTGGTTTAGTGAGGTCGATCGTTAAAGGTCGTCGGTAACTAGGCACGAAGGTATGTGTGCCTGTCTGTGTGTCTGTCTGTGTGCATTCGTTGTGTAACTGGACAACACAAAAAAGTCCAGACGTAACCCGGTTTGAGGAAAGTGACTCTGGGTGCTGCAGCTGTTATTGTGTCTTCTGCATCTAAGACAGAAGAGGAGCGTTTAAAACCAGCCCAGTTCTCCTTGCTGTGTGAAAACCGGATAACAAGTCAAATACATCAAGCTTCCAGCCTCCCACTTCTCCTCCTCACTGCAGCAGCAGCCAACAACTCCATTACTGCCTGATTGTCAGGCCGCTCTCATGCATTTAAAACGCATCTGAACCACATTCACGAGGGTTCTGCTGGATTTAACATCCATTTAGGACCCGGAACTACCGCTGGAGCTGAAAGTCTGCCCCCCAACAGCCAATGAAGGGTTCTTTAGTGGTGATTCAGGTGATCGTGTTATTATCACTTTATACTGGAGTGGTAGTTAATAGTAAACCATTTCTCTTTAAGAAGTTAACTTAAGTTCTTGTTTTTGAGCATGAAGACTCTTTGCCAGTGGCTTTGCATGTTTTAGTCAGTTACCTGCAAATTATTGTTGTGTATTTTTACCTTCGCATTGAAAATGCTGAAGGTAATGTGTTGATCGCAGTGTATTTGTATGCGTGCGTGCGTGTTATTCGCATAAGTCAAAAAGTATTAAACCGAATCGCATGAAATTTGGTGAGATGATTGGTTATTATCCGGGGACCATTTGATTAGATTTTGGGATCGATCGGGTCAAAGGTCAAGGTCAAGAAAAAGGTCAACATCTTCTTGAATTGCATGAAATTTGGTGGGATGATTGGTTATTATCCGGGGACCATTTGATTAGATTTTGGGATCGATCGGGTCAAAGGTCAAGGTCATGAAAAGGTCAAAATCATCTTTTTACCATAGCGCGGTCAATTTCTCTCCAATTGGCATGCAACTAATGCCAACATGTTCATAATTCAATGCGATGCGAAGGTAATTCAATGATATGCGAAGGTATGCGCTCTACCGAGTGCCCGTTCTAGTTTTATTATTTTTTTATGATCAGCCATACTTGAAACACATAACACATCACAGTCAACACGTACTCTTTATTTATTTAGATTTGCTCAAGTTTATTGATACTTTTTTACATGCAAGACTATTGTTCTTCCCACTTTTACATTTCTGGCAACCTTGAACCCAATGAGCCTAATCATTAGGAATCCATCCGAGTGGACATTAGGCCCCCTAATGTCCACTCGGATGGATTCCTTCCCCTCTGAGTCGATCAGTCTGTCTGTCTTTTCATTGGTGAGCACGGCTTATTTATAGCAACATCACTTTATTAATCGTATACAGTCGAAACAAGCTGAGAAAAGTGCTGACGGCACACAAAATACATTTATGTCTGTATATCATTGAGAAATGTGCGAAAGGCGTTTTTATATTTTCATGTTTCATGAGAGGTTTGACAGTGACATGTGACGACGGTATACTTGGTGGACGCGGCCAACCTTCACAGATATTGATTAAGCCACACATCACTTTTACGTCCCCGTTTCTGCTCCAGTCGTCACATTTTAGTAGCGTCCACAGAATCCTCATTGACATGCAGAGCGTGTACACTCGACATCACAATGAAGAAGAAGTGAGGATTGTTTCATTTCATTTCATTTATTTATTTGAACAGGGACCGTACACATCCTCCCAGGGGTAAATGTGTCAGCCTTAGCTCAGGCTACATTTTCAAGGTTGTCCCTGTGGCCAGATATTACAAGCCATCACTAAGGGAGAAAATGGTTATCACAAAAACATCATAAAATGCAATAGACATACAGCTTACGATCATCATACAATCATAACATGTTGTGTTCTTCACTCCAATTGCAGAATGTGCCTTGTAATGGATATATATTATTACGCAATTGGTGTGCTAGTTATTTATATATTAATGGATACGTTTCGAGTGAATAATCCTCCATTTGGCCTTTCCCCTTTATTAATGGCTGCCGTCAGATTTAAATAGTGTGTCGACACCTGGATGGGTTTTCCAAAACCTGCACAGATGATTCGCTGGCGAGGGATGAGATAATACAATATGAGGGAGAGGGAGAGAGGGAGAGGGAGAGGGAGAGAGAGAGAGAGGGAGAGGGAGAGAGAGAGAGAGAGAGACAGACCATCTGCGTGTTCTGCTGCACTGGATGCAGTCTCCATGACAACGTGGTGCTCCCGCAGTAAAAGATGTTTTGGTCCCCGCCCCCTTGCACATGCACACTTGCAAGGACACACACACACACACACACACCCTCACACACTCTCACACACCCTCCCTCTTTACTGGCCCACATTCTAAATGATGGACACAGACTTTACAACATTGTCGGTTGTCCTTGAGAGGAACCTGAACCCTCCATCAGGTGTTGCAGCTCCACCTTGTATCTTTACAAACAGCCTTATGTTGTTAGTTATGTATCTCTCTTTCCTCTGAGGAAGAGTGATAGACTTGGATCCCTTATTCATCACACGGACTGACTCCCTTTTTCTCTTATATAAAAAAAATTATATTATATTATATATATTTTTTTAATTTGAGTCTTGTCTCATTCTCTTGACACATGCAACCAGAGAGAGAGAGTCAGGAGAGGTAAGGGAGGGTGAAGACAGGAATTTAGGGGAAAAAATGCTCCGTCTCTTTGTTGCTATCTCTCCTTCGCTCTGCTCATCTCTTACACTATTGGTCGATCCAGCCCCCTCCCATTTCTACGTCAGCCAGTCAGCTCATACAATCTCTCTGTATCTCTTGCCTCCTAAGAGTCTCTCTCTCTCTGTCCCTGTCCCTCAGTCGTTTTCTCTCCTCTTAGCACATGCATACATGCATTAAAGCCAGATCTTGATCACACACACACACACACACACACACACGCCCTTATCCTGCCTCCCTCAGTAGACTCTCTCTCTGAAGAGCCTTTTTGGGCAATGTTGGGTTTTGTGGAAGGACACCGCTCCCTCCGGAGGAGAGCGTGCTGAAACTTTCCCTCTACCTCTCCTTCATCCGTGAGGAACCTGCTCGTAAGTAATCCCTCTCTCTCTCCTCCCGCTCCTTTTTGTGTGCCGGCGCCTCACTCCTTCATCCTCCACTATTTCCATCTCACACCCTTCTCCCCTTGGCAGAGGGTCGGTTGCGAGCCTTTCCTCTCCTCTCACGTCGATACACTCTCTCTCTCTCTCTCTCTCCACTCAAAGCCTTTCTCCTGTCCCCCCCTACACCTCCCTCCCCCCTCCCACTGGTGGACGTACACACCCCGGTGTTGTCTGTAATGCAATCCAGTGCCGCAGGTATTGGCTCTGACGGGATTGACTCGCTTTAACCTGAGAACACACGTCCTGTATGTGTGATGCTCTCCGGGAAGCCGACCCGGCTGTAATTACAGGTGAATAAGCGAGACGGGCTGCAGTTGTCTGTGCTGGATAATGTGGTTTGGTGATATTCTGATCTAATTGCAGCCTGGGGGGGGGGGGGGCACTCAAAGTATAATGATGGTTGGCTTGATGCCGCTTGCATTGAGCATGTAAACACTGGGAGGAGCGCTGGTTTTCTTTCTTTCTTGAATCGATTGTGTACGTCTTTCAGAGAGCACAATGGTTTTGTTGCAATTTGATATAATTCACTTATCATAAACAATGCTACTACACATTGATTTATGCAACCTGTCAGTCCCAGCAAACGCTTTCAGAACTTCATGGGTCGCATCAACAATGCGTTGACGTCACCCGGCTCTCACCCCTCGCTCTAAGGACTGTTTTTTACACGGTAACGTTTTTATTTATACACTTTCTGAAAACTGCACGCTATGAAGCATGAGTTAAATGAGTGAACACTAAATTAATCATGTATAAAGCATTGTTCCACACTTTATGAATTCCCCATTTGTAAATAGAGTATTATATAATCTCTTCATAGCGTACAGTTGCCGAGCCGTAGGACCAGAGAGAGACTGTCAAATAATACAATAATTCATAATAACTGCACGCTATGAAGCATTATATAATACCTAATTTAAACATTGTGAATCCATCATTCATAAAGTGTGGAACAATGCGATGAATGAAGTGTTTACTCATACTATATATATCTATACTTATAACTACTGCTTTAGAGCGTGCGTTTTTTTATAAAGTGTTACCAAGTTTCCCTCGACTCAGTCCGGAGGATTAAAGCTCATCTTCCACCAGCGCTCCACGTTGGTCCCACGCTGGCATCCAAAGACACGGTTAGTGGTGTCGTGTGCAAAACCTCACTTTGTTGCCGAGCGTTCTGATTGGACGAGGATCTCAATGCAACTCCCGACAAGACTGGACGCGGCGAGGTCATCGGGGAGAAGCCTACGACGGGACTACTTTCAAAACAAACAGTGATCCAGGAGGGGCACCTCTCGTGTGTGTGTGTGTGTGTGTGTGTGTGTGTGTGTGTGTGTGTGTGTGTGTGTGTGTGTGTGTGTGTGTGTGTGTGTGTGTGTGTCTGTGTGTGGCCGCCAGTCCTGTAACGACTGGGTTGTCCTAACTGTTGTGTGTTGACGTATCGATTGTCTTGGATTAGCAGCTCGATGGAAACGCTGAAGTCCAGCAACAACCGGTGTAGCAACCCATAAAAGGAGACATGTGGAGCCATTTTTTTTGTTTTTATAAATGCCTTTGTGCAATTGTGTTTACTCTTGCGACCCAAATAGCTTTTTGGGGGGGTTATGACACTTGATATGCACACACACACACACACACTCACAGATGAGAGAGAGAGAGAGAAAAGAAACAACCTTACAGTGGCATCTAGCAACGGGACACATTACGTGACACCAGCAGTAATAAACCTGTTAGTCTTGACAGTTGTAATATGTGTGTGTGTGTGTGTGTGTGTGTGATAAAGAGATAGTGGATAGTGTGCTACTCTCTTCATCCTCCTTGCTGTCTTACTCGGCTCTAAAGTGATTTTGTTGCCATGGGTAACAGCAACATCATTTCTCCTCCACTCTTCATAGTCAAACCGAAGAAAGAAAAAAAATCATTTATATTTATTTTATGATGCTGCTGTTGATGTGAGCCCTTCAGAGAGAGGGAACGCCTTCATGGCAAACAGGATCCAACACGTCGAGTCCAAACTCAAGTTCTAACTTTGTTTAATACTTAATGCGCTCGGTGGGAAGCTTTATGTGCAATGTTCGCTTCACTTGGGAGCACAAACTGTAACAAAGAAAACGTGATGTTTGAGTTGAAGGTTTAAACTTCATCGGCCAATCACAACATTGCACAGCTGTTCTCCGACAGCAGCAGCAGCACTCGTGGAGTTTACGTGTTTGTTTATGAAATGAGTGAGTCTGAATATGTTTGGTGTTTTTGGCACATGTGGTATTAATGTGTGGAATAAAAATGTCAGTGCATGTTTCTGATTTGGCTGCAGGCATTCAGCTGGTCCATCTTTATTCAACCGTATATTTATTTAGCATGGTGAGGAGAGGGAGAGAGCAACGTGGTGAAAGCTGAGTGACTGAGGCGAGAGAGGCAGTCAATCATTTATATATATTTAGATACATATATATATGTGTATATATATATGTGTATATATACTGTATGTACATATATATAATTATATATATATATTTATTTATATATATATATAATTATATATATATATATAATTATATATATATTTAGAGAGATCCCTCAGGGAGGCTCAGTCATAGCCCTGGCCATATTGTTCCCCATCTATTAAGCATGTCACATCACATCAGGAATAAAATACTCTGATAATATGTTTCACACAGTTTTGTCCATTTAGAAATCAGTAAAACATTTTATGAGAGATAAATTGCTTTTGAGATTAAAGTTACAAAAACAATACACACACCAAATATCCAGGTTTATGATGTGGTTTACCTATTTTAACCATCTTTGCCACCATCCGCCTCTCATGTAATTGTCATATTAGTGTTTCATTCAATTATAATTAGCAGGAAACAAGAAAGCATCCGTGATCCGATTCCTTGATCAGGGAAACAGTCTGTAATCAATACTGACCTTTTACACAATACAGAGATAATGCTTTATTCACAATGAGCTATGATAAAGTTTTTTTTTTTTTTTTAAAGGATGATTTTCAGCATTGTATAACATGAGCATGTCCTCTGTGTGACAGTGGAGGAGTGAGGCGATAAAGGATGGATTAGTTACACTCACTGGTCTGTTGTACTATTGATGTTCCTGCGTTCACTGTCTTGATGGTAATCCTTGAATCACTCATGTGTTGGATCATTACTTCTTGACACACACACACACACATCATCCTTGCCTGGAGGACCATACAAGATGAGCGTGTGTGTTGCAACGTGCTCGGCAGCACACAGGCCTCTCTCTGTTTTCTCCTGCCCTGCCATCACAGCAGCAATCTGGTGTTTCCGAGCAGACGGACTCCACAACGAGCCGCCGTGGAATCAGGCATCGCAAATGTGTGTTTTTTATCTTTTTTTTTAATAGAAAAATTAGTTCTACTGCAGAAAACCCTACATTTGTGGTTATTTTGAGGCCTTATCCGACTAGATTGCATTATTTTGTTGGTGTTTCTCTTATTTTGTCCACCAGGAGTGTGCTTCAGACACATTGTTAGTTCTCCTTAATGTGCAGAGCTTGACAAATGTGATTTATCAGCGTGACCCAAAAAAATTAGGGATTATTTAATCCCCTTTAGGAAATTAATTTCCACCCTGTTAGCATAGCCATTATATTAAAGCCATAACACACAATGTATTAGTCAATATTTACATGATGTCCATTTACAATGAGCAACAACAACATTAAAAGTTCTTTCCTGCATGTTCATTGTCTCTGACATCCTTCACCTGGTTGTGGTGTGAGGGCCATGCGAGTGCTTTACTCTCCCGTTGTGATTGTCGCGATGGATATTTTGCTCTTTATATAAACCACATTTTCTGACCTTTTTTCTTCTTTCTAAAAGTGCCCTTATTTTAACACACATCTAAACGTCCCCACACACCTGGATAAACACACAAAGGGAGGTTGGTTAAACTACTTGACACCTTCATTGTGGTCCGGCTTCTGTTTTTGCCATGTGACATGGAACTCGCTGTTTATGTAAATATATGTTTAGCTCACGGCGTCTTTTCCCCCCTCAGTTATTTAAAGAAACAAATTATTTCAGGGTCAGCTCCTCTACCCTGTGGCACAACGCTCCGATTTCACTGGAATGTTTCTATTTTCTTTGGAGAGGGTTCGGCGAGGTAAGAAAAGACCGTGAAGAAAATGCAAAATAAAAATGTGCACGAGAAAATGCTCATCTCATCTCATCTCGTTTTTCTCTGTGCTGCATCGGTTTCTCGAGACTCGGTGGAGACCAGCTGCTGCTTCTGATTGGCAACAGACTGATAATGAGATTGTGGATTAGTATGGACTGGAATTATAAGTATTTGGCTCATTTATTTCTAAATGATGAGACAGTTGTTGCTTTGAGCATCTTTACAAAACTGCTTGTTTTGGAAGGCTGTAACTACTCATTACTTTGGAGGTTTTACATGTGGAATATGATGACTTCACACAGGAGCAGTGAATGCAGTCGTACGTTGTGGATGTGATTTTTCCCCGTCTGACGTTAGAAAGGATGCAAGCAAGAGGAGGCTAACATTAACCCCTTGAAACCTTTAACGTAGGAGCTAAGTGATTTTTCATCCGCTGGTCTGTTTTGTATGGATGTCAATTAAAAGATATTTATGTGAGGACAGTTGGCAGATAGGATTTTTTCAGCCTATCAATCTTTGATTTGCATCCACGGTCGACCCGCGTTTGATGTGAGGTGCCGATAGCAAGACTCTATCTTAAAATGCGTGTGCGTATCGTCTCAAACGTCTACCTACTGTGTATGCATGATGCATTTATGTATTTGTACACATTTATGAACTTGAATCTTGTTTTTCACGACGATGCTGGCAACCAATCAAAAACACAAACCTCAAGAGTATGATGGAAATGCTTTTAAGATGTCAAGAACATAGTTAGCATAAGTGAAGGACATTGTGCACAAATATATATATATACACTTCCTATATTTCACAGATGTGTGTAAGTCAGTGACAGAGATGAATATAAAAATAAAACCATCGGAAAACGGGGATCTGATTTATGAATTATTAAACATGTTTCAAATATATTTTAAATATTATTTTTTTAAATGCAGATGAAATATATATATATATATATATTATAACTAGAACGGGCACTCGGTAGAGCGCATACCTTCGCATATCACAAGACTGGGCATTGAATTATGAACATGTTGGCATTAGTTGCATGCCAATTGGATATAAATTGACCGCGCTATGGTAAAAAGAAGATTTTGACCTTTTCATGACCTTGACCTTTGAGCCGATCGATCCCAAAATCTAATCAAATGGTCCCCGGATAATAACCAATCATCCCACCAAATTTCATGCGATTCGGTTTAATACTTTTTTACTTATGCGAATAACACGCATACAAATACACGGCGATCAAAACATAACCTTCCGCATTTTCAATGCAAAGGTAATTTTATATATATATATATACAGTATATATATCAGATGTGTAAAATGGGCATTACATGTATATAACAAAGCTCATAAATGATGATACTATGTGCGTTTTTCTGAGTCATTACGACGTTGGTCATCTGAGGATCCACGCGCAGCGTGTGTGCAGCGCAGAGCACACACGCTGCGTGGCTGTGAGGGCGATAAGAACTGATACTTCTATATATAGAAGTACATGTATGTGGAGGCTTCAGAGCGAACTGCGCAGCAGAACGGAGGCCTGCCGCTGCGTACGAGCGAGGGGTACGCAGGTCGGTCCGAGCACGCCGTGTCGATTATCTCTGGGTGTGTATTCTATCTTTGTGAGGTGCAAATTAAGCTTTTAAACCCTCCGAGTGAGGTGTGTGTGTGTGTGGAACTTGAGAAGATATAAAGGAAAGGGTGAGGTGGGCTGAAGATTGCAAACAGCTGACTGTGTGTGTGTGTGTGTGTGTGTGTGTGTGTGTGTGTGTGTGTGTGTGTGTGTGTGTGTGTGTGTGTGTGTGTGTGTGTGTGTGTGTGTGTGTGTGTGTGTGTGTGTGTGTGTGAGAAAGAGAATACTGTATATACAGTAATTGTGTGTCCCTTCCTTCCTCTTCATCTGGTTCTTTGAGACTTTTTCTCCTCCACATCTTCCGAGTTAACTTTCTTGAAACATACCAATCCTGATGTTTCTGAACTCAGTGGCAGGAGGATACTACAGTACCGCGTGGAGCACATAAAACCCAAATACCTCGGTGTTCAGCACCCTGATGTGCACACACGACAGTTGGTTGCAAAAAGACACACAATACAAAATGACATCCAACATTAATTATGTGGTCTCATGAAAGTATAATTATTTCTCCAACAGCCTGAAGTGGGTGTGTGATCTTGTTGGAAAACATCCTTGCTTTGATTGTTCCGCCTCTTTATGACCCCGCGGGCACAACGATTTATTTTCGGTTGAGGATGTTGCACAAGGCCAAGAAGTGCAGTGGCTTTGTTTTTCTCTTTGAGCTCCGACTAAAATGTGTCTGAAAAACATCATGACCTTATTTAGTTTGGGGCCAAATTCTGAAGAGAAAAGAAACAGGATTATATATATATTTTCATTACCTCTCATGTTTTCATACAGTACTCCCATTATATTATGTGTACTACTAGCTTCAGGATACACTCGGTGGCCACGATTGGTTCACCTTCCTCTCGTTTAATAACTGCAGGAGTCGTAGCCTCTGATAAAACTGCTGCTTCAGCAGAAACCAATAATGCAGTGGAGCGCTCACTGCAGGGATCACAACAGAGCTGCATTTGGTGTATTCGCCATGTCAGACACAATTTCTAATGACTTATTCTGGAGATATCCAATGAGATTGTTCTCCATATTTCTGGAATATGTTTTAGTTTGGAACGAATCATCAGATCTTGTAACTGCGATCAAATTGAGTGTTGCACGGCATCATAAAAGCAAGTGTGAAGCAGTTCCACCGGTCATTCTCTGAGTGGTATTTTCATCCTCTTATCCTCTATTTCCTGTTTCCCCCGACAACAGCGGTCTGGCCTGTGAGGGTTAGGGTTAGGACACGGGATTTTAGAGAAGGTGGGCGTGGAGGAAGCTAGGCCGGAGGCGAGGGAGGTGAGACGGCTGCAATCGATCCGCACAGATTAACTGTATGTCAATGTTTCACTAGGAGAACCTCTTGCACAAGAACGGGGGGGGGGGGGCGTCGTCGTCGAGGGGATCGGGCGCAAAAGTTTCCTGTGACGAGATATTCTACATCAAATTAACAAGTCGTAATCCCCTTTTCTTGTATTAAGGGTCTTTTTCCTAATCCCTGCATATGTGTAATTTAATTTGATATAACGCTCGGCGGAGCGGCGTGCGTTCCAGATGCTCATTTTAAGGGTCGTTTAAAAAATAAAAAAAACATGACACCAATTATGTAACTGTGTTTTGAATGGCTGCCCTGCGCGTGTGTGTGTGTGTGTGTGTGTGTGTGTGTGTGTGTGTGTGTGTGTGTGTGTGAGCGTGCACGCCGGGTACTCCGCCGGCCAAGCAATGACACATTTCTTCATCGCTTTCAACTGGAGGCCAGATGATCCAAATGTTTTGAAGCTTGTCAGCTGCCCGTTTCTGTCTGTTGTTAAAAAGCAAGCTGCGTTCAAGACCCGGATTCTATGCGCAGTCATCACAGCGTTGAGCGGACACATGAAATGAGTATGCTGTAGATCAAGTACAGTTTGTTGTCTGTTCTGTCTTGGCAGTTGGTGTTTACCTCTTCTTGTTCGGTTCAATCTTGGCCTCTCTCTCCCTCTGGCATGCACGAATTGTTGGCCTATGATGCAATCCCTTATCCCTGCTAGTGTAAGTTGTCCAGCCAATCGGGGGGGGGGGGGGGGGGGTATCCAGTCAGCTCATGCTTGAAAACAGTATACTAAAAGTAGGAGGGACTTTAAATGTACTGTCCCACCCACTGTTGTCATCCCGGTTCAGCCTTTTTTTCAGTGTGTGTGTGTGTGTGTGTCATTTTGTGTTGTGGTGGAAAAGGAACAAGGCGACAGAAGGAAAAGGGAAAAGGAAGAGGGTCAACAGGGCCGAGGGGAAGAGACGAGGGAGGAAGTGGGCGTGTGTGTGTGTGTGTGTGTGTGTGAGTCAGGGAACACAGAGCTGCCATGGATGGTTTCTAAATTGATCTTCTCCACACGACTGACAGTAGGTAGTGTTTTTTGTCAACTCTGTGCGTGTGAATGTCTCCACTGTGGGGTCAATAAAGTGTCCTTACTTCTTATTATCATCCTCCTCCTCCACTTACATGTGTGCACACAACTTGCTCAGCTGTTACCCGAGAGGAGTGTGTGAGTCTGATGTTTGTCCAGGCTGTCGGCACATATTCATTGCTGCGTAACACGGATACTTTAACAGTTATTCATGCCTTTCTATTTTAAACTGTCCGTCTCTCCGTCCTCTTGATGAACTGAGAAGAAGACGTTAAAATGTGTCGTCTTTCCCCTTCCCCCAGTCTTCATGTAAACGCACGTGTGTGTGTGTGTGTGTGTGAGTGTGTGTTGTGTGAAAGATACACATGAGCGGTGAGGATCCTATTGTCCAGTAAAAGGCAACAGCAGAGGTTTCAGTTGTAAATGAGACAAAGAAATCTCTTACTCTCGTATTCAGTTCATCCAGCGGTGAATGGACTCATTGTGTGTGTAACTCGACGGGTGTTGGCTTATTATCACAAACAAACAGGGCTGCATAAATGCACTTTAACACGCACAACCAATTAGTTACACACGCAAACACTGTCATCCCGCGAGTTTGGGGATTTAGCCAAGCCTAGGTCACCGACGCCATTACCGCTGTTATTACTGCACTTATAGGCCTACAGGCCTGGAGAATTATAGCACATTTCCTCTTTGATGGTATTAGTTGACAGTTCTGTGCAGGATGTGTCTTTTCTTGCATGGTTTTTTTTTTTTAAGCTTCCCGCAGTCCTGCCCGGGCACGGCTTCATCCTGTAACCGCAGAGCCTCGAAATCTGTTCACCGACTTCTTGAATTCCACACGCCCTTCAGCTAACTGGTCATGGTGACTTGTTTTTGAGCATCACATCTCAGCGTTGTGGCCTACTTTAGGAGTTTAAATAAGCAGAAATGAGTCTATCGAATGCACATAACTATTAACACGCACATCATTTATTGAATTTTTTTATTTAACCCTCCTGTTACCTTCAAATGTACTAACATCTTTTACCCTTTTTGACCCCAGCGGTTAAAACCTCCAGAAAATGATTAGAATTAATATTGTTTCCCAAGTCGTGAGGTACTTTATGTTTGTTTGTTGACTACCTAAATAGCCCTTTAAATAAATAAAAAAGTTGATATTTATTATATGTTTTACACAGTGAAAAACAGCCTGGGGTCAAATTGACCCCAAAGAACACCGATGCGTACAAGTTGTGTACAGGACAGTGAAAACATATCATCATGTGAATTTTATGTCTTTCCAGTTGTCCCCCATAAATTAGGAAAAGTCATGAAATATGAAGAAAAGAAAAAATAATGTTAATCATTTTTTTAGAGACGTCAAACATTGAATGGGGTCAAATTTACCCCAACGGTAATAGGAGGGTTAAATGTATTTAACTAGGAAAAGATTAAAAATCTCCTTTACAAGAGTGTCCTGGACAAGACAGCAGTAGCACATAAAACAAAGTTTCAGACAAGTGACATACAATAAAAAAAAATTTAAAAAAATTGTTATCACATCATGAGTAAAACTAAGACTCAAGTCATCATATCCCAGTTTACACAGATGCACATACAGTCGGTACAGAAAGTATTCAGAGCCCTTTAAAAAAAAAGGAAAATTGAAATATCACATGGTCTCCTTATGACCATGTGATATTTCAGCTTTTCTTTTTCTGTCGAGATGGGGTGCTGAGTGAACATTAATGAGAAATAAGATGAACTTTTTTGATTTTAGCAAATGGCTGCAATGAAACAAAGAGTGAACATTTTAAAGGGGTCTGAATACTTTATGTTACCACGTTATTTTTCACAGCACTAAAAACACATCATGAGCAAAGCATTCACATGCACGCATGCATTTCATATTTGTCTAAACTTCACAGTAAAGCTGGACCATGACTGCTTTGTAAAAGACCGATGACTTACATGCATCAGCTGAACTGTAAATTCAAACTCATAATACATTTACTGTGATTGACTTTGAACACATGGTCTGACTTCTCACGCTACTCATTTTTTCATTGTGATCATTTGAGACATAATTCCTCTTTGGGATTTTCTTAATATTATTTTTTTGCTTTTTGCAATGAAACAGTTAAAAAAACAACAATCATAAACAAAGAGACAACAGTCGCCTGGTATTATTTTAGTTTCAGCGTCCTTAGTTCCTCGCCTACCCACTAATACGTGTGTCTAAATATAGACGGACGTCATTACAGATGGTTTTAGTATCAGTGTGTGAGAACTATACGCTACACCTCCTGCGGTTGATCCCTCTTCTACTTTCTATCGAGAGAGCTTCTTCTCATCAAAATCCCACAGAGATACTTCGATACTCTTGAAGCGCATATTGTTCTTTTATAGAGAACAATGCATATTTATATTTAGACAAAACACGTGCTGCTTACCAGTAATCATGTCAGACTGTCCCTCAGTGTGAAAGTGACGCGTTCTCATCGTTGACAATTTAAGAAGTGACCTTTACCCCATTGCAGTCTCCAGATCGTAATTTGATGGTGTGTGTGCAGATGTGCGCACATGGGGGGGGGGTCTCCTCGTCATCGAGTGTGTAATGTTCATACCAACTGTTTATCTTAAGGCCGTGGACATTCTGCTGAGACACTAGTCATTGATGCAAATGGCGTGTGTACTTTTTGTATTTCAGACTGGATATTTTTTTCCATATATGACCTTCTCACTTCATTGACACACAATAGGGTATACGCATCCATGAGAACATGCTGCAGCAGCACTTTTAACATACCATTTGTATTCCACATGTCTTCAGGCTGGCTCTGATGAATGACTGATCAAGTCGGCCAAGTTGGAGCACTGGTGTGTGTTGCTCGGCAGAATACTCAAACCTTGCGGCTGTATTTTCTATAATGGAATGAGACTGAGTAACGCACGAGGCTCGAGTTTTGCGACTAATTCAAATGATGTTTGTATGTTTTTTAGTTCCAATCAGAGCTGGTCATTCGTATCATTGTGTGTTCAGAGGAAACTCGATCTCCTATTCAAATATTAAGCAAAATGGTGCCCAGCCACAAAGATTTAAATGCAGGATTAAAATTTACCATCACAAAAAAATTGGAAGACAGGTGTTTTTTTTCTTTTTTATACACTCAACAACAAAATAGAACTGCTATGTCTATAAGTTAGAAGTAGGCCAACATGTGTGAAACTAATTAAAGTAATTTTTTAACCTGGATCTCCAACTCTTTAATTATATACATACTCTAAATATACGTCTATATATGTCCTTTGATCCATATTTCATTTGGTATGTTGTACAAAAGCATATGGTCTGATCTCGAGGCAATGTGGTCGTAGCAGAGTGCAGTATTAACCGTGTGTGTGTGTCTTTGTTTGTGTAAATCTCACCACAAGTCACAAGTGTGTGTTTGTATTTCAAATCCATGAACACTTTCATGGATTGTTGTGGATTTATTATTATAGGATTTCTCTTTAACCACCGACTTGTTGTGTGGTTAAATCTCCTTTATTGCTCCGCGTTGTGGTTATTTGACGTATGAATCAGACACCAGTCACATGGCCACACTGGTTTGTCTACATCTGCTGCTGACTGCACACTCGGGACTGCTTCTCCTTCCCCAAACTGGTATTAACCGAGAACTAACACCATAACAATGAACACGTTATCCTCTAATAAGCAGCTTTGATGACCGTGCTTCCTCGTGCGTGCTAGTGTATGTTTACCGAGCTCGAGCAGCCCCTGAAAGTGACACTCGCTGTAAAAAGGTATTATACAAAAAAGATAGGCACATATTCATGTTCACATTCCTTTCTCCCCGCAGGTCAACTTCTGTCCTTGTCCGTGGCTTTAAACGTCCTCTGCCATGGCGAAGCGTGAGGCCGGGAGCACCAGCCCGGTGGTGCGTCAGATAGACAAGCAGTTTCTGGTGTGCAGCATTTGTCTGGATCGCTACTCCAACCCCAAGGTCCTGCCCTGCCTGCACACCTTCTGCGAAAGGTAACTAGCTAGCTAACGTGTGTGTGTGTGTGTGTGTGTGTGTGTGTGCTCTCGGTTCGAATGAGGTCCTTATTATTACTTACTGACACGCTCATGCTACGTGTAATTATTGCCGAGTCATGCAAAAGACCGGTTCCGCTGGGATAGTCGAGTGCATGCCGCAGCATCGGGGAACGTCATTGCCTTAGAAAAGGCTCAATTATAATTCCTCAATCTACATTGCCTCGGAAAGATTACTGGTTTACTCCTCATCCTATGATCAAACAAATGTGTGTTAAATACTTTTGCATACAGAGTACACGTCATACATTTTTTTCTAGGGGGCGGGGGCACATTTAATCCCCTGTTGAATTGGATGACGTGATCTGCAGCCCTGCTGAGGTGAACAGATGTTTGTCGAAAGCTATATTTGATAGTCGAGGGGGTTTTAGGTCTGAGCTGGCAACCCCATGCCGGGCCTCGTCTGTTTGGTATGATATTGTATATTCTTTTTAATTCCGCTCGCCCCTTTTTTGTTCATTATTCAGAGATCAGGATCATGAGTTTTCCATGGGTTGTGCAACTGTTTCAAATGAGGCCCAAATAAATGCCATCCTCCTCCACTAGGGGCGTGTGGCCTCTTGATTTGACTCAAGCAGCCTGAGTGTGGCACGAGCTCTAAGGTCATTGAAAATGAACAGGTGGAACAGCTTTCGGTTTTTGAATAAATTATGAATTATTCATTCAGTTCTATTTGCACATTTATTTTATTTTATCGGACAAAACAATTTGAAATATATATAAGTCAAACTAACAGATTTGGGTTTTATTCATGCTGTGATCTAAAAATATATATATATATATAATTTATATTTTTCCGTCACTGTTTTATGTTGTATTGTTTAAAACTTTGTGTAACGTGCTACTGCTGCTGTCTTGGCCAGGACACTCTTGTAAAGGAGATTTTTTTATCTCAATGAGGCATTTCCTGGTGAAATAAATGTAAAAAAAATAAAAATAATAAACAATGAACGTTATCATAAGGTGTCACCCAGTCACGGACCGGCGGGTTGTATTTGTGACAACAGTAATGTCTCCCGACTTCAAAGCGTCACAGTGGCGTTGGCAGACCATCGATAGACGTCGTCTGAAGCGACAACTGCACTTTACGAGTCATTCTGCTGCGGCTGGTGTTCACATGCGGGCCGAGCCGCTGCCAGACGTGCACAACAACAAGAGACTTACACACGACACTGACCTCGGGTTTGGTGCAGCGTCAACCGACAATTTACTGACAACGAAAGCTGGAGGAAAAACAACCGTCAAATATACTCTGCTGGATGTCCGTCGGGCTGCAGGCCAGAAGTCTGGTCGTCTGCAGCTGAACTTTGCTCTCTGTGGGTTTGTTTTCTGGGAAATAGATGTGTCCCCCGAGGGCAATTTAACCTTCCTAACATTCCAGGGGGGGGGGGGGGGTATAGGTGTGTGACCGTTTCCGGGTTGAGGCCAGAATCCCAAACACGTTCACACTCACACGAAACGTGCCGAAGCGAAGACAAACACAGGCACATCGACTCTCTCTCTCTCTCTTTGTGATTGTTTCCCCAGAGATTCACTTCCTCAAATCGGGAGTGTGCGTGTCTTCTCCTGGGGCCGCGTGTCACGTGGATTGACTCGGATTGACACTTTTACACTATTTGTTGTGACAGCAGCACTATTTAGGAAGTGTCTCTCAATTACTGTGAAACGTTGAATGCTCTCTCTCTCTCTCTCTCTCTCGTATTCCTCTCCTCCCCTGTCTGCTCTATCTGTGAATTGAGTATGATTTATAATTGTATTCGGAATGAAGCAAAACTAATCATCTGGGTCGATTTTAAATACTAATAGTTCCTTGACCCACCCCCCCCCTCTCTCTCTCCAGTTGCCTCCAGAACTACATTCCCCCGGAGTCTCTGACGCTCTCGTGTCCGGTGTGCCGGCAGACGTCCATCCTGCCAGAGAAAGGAGTTTGTGCTCTGCAGAACAACTTCTTCATCACTAACCTCATGGAGGTTTGACACTTATTGGTTGTGAATGTATTGAATGGAGCAGTGGCTCTCAAATGGGGCTACGTGAAGGCGCTCCATGAGATTTCTTTTAAATATATATATATCTAAAATGATCGTCCATTAAAAAGTGCTTTAAAAAGTAAATGTAAATTTAAAAACAGATTTTTATAATTGTTTGTATTAAATCAGACACTACTGGCACAGCACTGTGTATCACATCTTTTTTTTTCAACCCAAAATGTCACCGCTGGATAGGGGGTACTTGGCTGAAAAAATATTTTACAGGGGTTACATCACTGAAAAAAGGTTGAGAACCACTAGAATAGAGGGTGCTGAAATGGACAGGAGTAGAATATGTGTGTTTATGTCCCGAAGAGAATGAAGTCAGCAACAGACGAGAAAGGGAAGTCCGACAAAGAGAAAAGCATCTGGTGGCGTACCGTGTGCTGTTATGTCCCCAATTTAATTTCTCCCACCTTTTCAAATATTGTAATTGTAACTTATGAAAAGAAATAAGATGGAAGTTTAAAAATGTCAACCAGGTTCTTCAGCGAGACCCAGAGTGCTCCCAGCCGGATGCCTGCAGTGTCCTGGAGTCCGTCAGCGCTGCAGCTGCAGTGAAGCCCCTCTGCTGCCCAAACCACGAGGGAAAGGTGGGCAGCGCTGCTGTGACGCCTCGGTCCAGTCATCACCTCACTCAAAAAAACTGAGTTTTATTCATCAGCAATCATAAATTTCAAGGGAAAAGAATCTTCAGAAACGACGACGATAGTGAATCTGTTTGTCGCCCTCTGCAGGTGATGGAGTTCTACTGCGAGTCGTGTGAGACCGCCATGTGTCGGGACTGCACCGAGGGCGAGCACCGGGACCATGTGACCGTCCCGCTGCAGGACGTCGTGGAACAGCACAAGGCCGCTCTGAAGACACAGCTGGATGCCATACTGAGCAGGTAGGGGACTCGATACCTTGATAAAGCTTTCACAATCTTGGAAGCGTAAGCGTTTGGGCCCAGGTCAAAGGTCACCTGTGCTATGCTTTGGGTTTAGTGGCCGAGGCCCAATTTAGATTCATCGCCCTTTTTTAACCCTCCTGTTACCTTTGGGGTCAATTTGACCCCATTCAATGTTTAACACCTCTAAAAAAATGATTGGTGTCATGTTTTTTGCTTCATATTTCATGACTTTTCCTAATTAATTGAGGACAACTGGAAAAATCTAAAATTCACGTGATGATATATTTTCAATGTCCTGAACACAACTTGTACCCATCGGTGTTCTTTGGGGTCAATTTCACCCCAGGCTGTTTTTCACTGTGTAAAACATATAAGAACTAGAATGGGCACTCGGTAGAGCGCATACCTTCGCATATCACAAGATTGGGCATTGAATTATGCACATTTTGGCATTAGTTGCATGCCAATTGGATAAAAATTGACCGCGCTATGGTAAAAAGAAGATTTTGACCTTTTCATGACCTTGACCTTTGACCCGATCGATCCCAAAATATAATAATAACCAATCATCCCACCAAATTTCATGCGATTCGGTTTAATACTTTTTTAGTTATGCGAGTAACACGCATGCAAATAAATAAATAAATAAATACACGGCGATCAAAACATAACCTTCCGCATTTTCAATGCAAAGGTAAATATCAACTTTTTTATTTATTTAAAAGGCTATTTAGGTAGTCAACAAACAAACAAAAAGTATCTGACACCTAAACTTGGGAAACAATATTAATTCTAATAATTTTCTGGAGGTTTTAAATGCACGGGTAAAAGATGTTTAGTACATTTAAAGGTAACAGGAGGGTTAACAGATGTTCTTTCTACAATATCTGTAAGGAAATGTCCCATTGTGTCAACCTGCAGGCTTCCTCAGTTAACGGCCTCCGTCGAGCTGGTGACCGAGGTCTCCCGCCAGCTGAACGAGAGGAAGAACGACGCGGTGTCGGAGATCAGCGGCACGTTCGAAGAGCTGGAGCGGGCGCTGCGTCAGCGCAAGACGTCCCTCGTCGGCGACCTGGAGGCCATCTGCAGCACGAAGCAGAAGGTGAGTGTTGCACACGCGGCCACGTCTCTGATCCACGCATCTTTTAGTTCAGCCTGCTGACTTTCTCGGCTTCCCTCGCAGGTCCTGCAGGCTCAGCTTTCGTCTCTCCTCCAGGGGAAGGAACACATCCAGAGCAGCTGCAGGTTCACCGAGCAGGCTCTCAGCCACGGGAGTGCTACGGAGGTGGGCCGGCAGATTGTAATATTCACGAGCAGGATATCAAACCAGTTTACGAGTTACAATTTGAGGTTGCGGTTTTGTTGCCGGCATGCGCTTGAGTCTTGGAATGCAATGTGTGTCTCTTCCAAGTTTAGGTGCTGCTTGTTCAGAAGCAGATGAGTGAGCGCGTGACAGCGCTGGCCAAACACGATTTCCCGGAGAGACCACATCAGAATGCACACCTGGACTGTCAGGTATTACCTGTTGCTTATTCTCATTCTATTTCCCTGCTCTTGATATGTGATTTTCCCGCATGGTCACAAAAAGAGGCTTTTCACTGTTTTTTTAGTGGATCTAATAATATCCAGGTGAAATCTTAAGTCGCTTTTTTTCTTTTAAAAATGTGCATGTTTTAAACTCTTGGGGTTAAGAAAGAAAACGTACTTTGTGGAACATATATACATTACAGCTGGGTTAAGCTGTTTTCTACAGTGGAGTTCACACACGACAGTATGTAAATGCAGGATCAGCAGTTTTATTTAACTGTAATAACATCCGCATATGTTTTGAGGAAAATTGCAAATGCTTTTTGTGGATTTCAGTTGTATTCAAAACAGTGAATATAATATTTGTTGATTTTTTAAAATATATTTTCTTTTCATAATGAAACCATTTTTTGTGAAAATGTAAAAGTCTTTAAAGAAATTACAAAATATGTGTGTGAATCCTTCTCTTGCTGGATAAATATATATTTATATAATACTTGTTGATTTTTTAAAATATATTTTCTTTTCATAATGAAACCATTTTTTGTGAAAATGTAAAAGTCTTTAAAAAAATTACAAAATATGTGTGAATCCTTCTCTTGCTGAACTGCAGACACACAGAGACAAACTGTAACTTCTGAGAGCAAACAGGGATTTTGCATTGGAAGATATTGTTTATCATACGTGTCGTCTCCTCTAGGTGGAGACTGAGGGTCTGCGACGCTCCATTCAGAACCTGGGAGTTCTCCTCACCACGGCCGCTGTGGCTCACACCTCAGTAGCCACGGGAGAAGGCCTCCGCCATGCAACTACTGGGCAGCACCACACGATCACCGTGACCACCAAAGACAAAGTAAAGTCTGGAGCATTTCGTTTTTGCTTGAAGTCACATATGTTTTCATATATACTCATGCACCTTCACTTTATTGTTTGTATATATATTATACATATCCACTGTATATTATATCTGCATGGCAATTATTTTTCTATATCATCATGGAAGCTTATATTCTGTTATTCAGCTTTTAAATACAATACTAAATTATATATGTTAACCTAAACATTCTTTCAAATCAAAATGAAAAAGATTTATCTTCAGTTACCTTTTTAAATCTTTTTAAACTAAATTATTATAACAAATTAAATCATGCATTTGGCTCTTATAATCACCTTCCTAAAATAATGGCATATGTAATTTTGTACCTAAATCATCTCCTCGTGATACTGGCCACCTCTGGTAAAATCGCCCACATCCTCAATTGAACACATCATGTGATTCTAACCCTGTAGCATAATATATCACTATATATATATATATATATATATATGATGAATATGTGGTCAAGTTATTTGTGTTTTCTGAAAAACCTGTAAAAATGACATGCCATTATTTTAGGAAGGTGACGATATATACTGCTCTCCTATTGCACTGCTGGTCAGATGCCAACTGACATCCCGTTGCCTCAGTACCTGTACTCTGTGCAATGACAATAACATTAAATCTGAATCTGATATTTCAGTTTATTTATTATTCAAATTCCCATTTTAAGCTATTTTTTTCACTTGAACAGGGACTGTTATGAGTGTGATGTCCGGACAACGTGCCGCCTCAGAGGCCGCAGCCATGTGCCAATTACTCATACAACAAGATGCTGAATGATCTTGTTCTGAAATTGAATCAATGACCTCTCTCTCTCTCTGCAGGATGGTGAGTTGGTGCGGACAGGAAATGCTCTTTTAAAAGCAGAGATAACGTCTGTCGACGGAAGCCGCATGGCAGAGGTGGATATAGCGGACAATAAGAATGGGACGTACGAGGTAGGCTACACGTTGCGCTCCGAGGGAGAGTACTCTTTTGCTCTGTTGCTGTACGGCCAGCCGATACGGGGCAGTCCGTTCCGCCTGCGGGCAATCAAGCCCTCGGATGTGCCACAATCTCCAGATGACGTGAAGAGGAGGGTGAAGTCTCCCAGCGGGACAGGGGGTCACATACGGCAGAAAGCGGTGCGTCGTCCGTCCAGCATGTACAGCACCACCAAGAAAAAGGAGAACCCCATTGAGGACGAGCTCATCTATAGAGTGGGTAAGACGGATGACCGGTCCAAGAGGGGAACTGAGTGCCGTGTGTAGACATCACGGTTAAGACTTGCGAAATTAGTTTGTAGTTTTTAGACTGACATCCTGGCTTCTGTTTTCTCTTCATGCACATAGTTGCTGTGACTTGAATGAAGAAGTGACATGCAGAAGAAGAAAAAACACTAACAAGCTACAGGATGTAAACGTAGAAAACAAATGTTGTGAAATGACTCCAGGAATGGGGAGAAAGTGTGTTGGTCGCTCACTTAAAATGTTGACTTTCAGGTGTTGGATGTCAGTGTACCTGTCTTGCAAATATTATGTGTAAATGAATGAAGGTGAAATATTCTCACTGTGAAGGATTATGTTACTCAAGTTGTTGTTTTTTTAACTGTACTGACATGAAACACAACTTTCAATTGACGTGGTATGTAGAAAATCAATTTGAACACTTCAGGTGTGTTTTGAAAAAAGATCATAAGGATGAGTTTTAGTCCATAACCCCTGGTTTGAGCCTTTAAAGGACAGGGTTACAAACTGAGACATAAGAATATATGAAATGGTGCATTTACTGAATGAGTTATTATTTCATTTTTCAGGTTCCCGAGGCAGAGAAAAGGGGGAGTTCACAAATCTGCAAGGGATATCAGCCTCTCGTAACGGTAGAGTCGTGGTGGCTGACAGCAACAATCAATGCATACAGGTGAGACGGAGAGAGAGGAACATGTGTGGTCACACAGAAGAGGAAAATACTCTTATGTGATACTCTTATGTGATACTCTGTGATTGTGACACTTTTAACTCAAAAGGGGCTCTTTGGTGGAATCCGTTCCAGGTGTTCTCCAACGATGGAACGTTTAAGATGCGCTTTGGGCTCAGAGGTCGTTCTCCGGGGCAGCTGCAGAGGCCCACAGGCGTCACTGTGGACATGAACGGTGACATCGTGGTCGCCGACTATGACAATCGATGGGTCAGCATCTTTTCCTCTGACGGCAAGTTCAAGGTGAGATCTTGAGAGAAATTATTGTTGAACTGGCCGTGTGTGTGTGTGTGTGTGTGTACTCGTAAGTATGAGTTTGTGGGTCCCTGTGTCTGGGCACCACAAACTAATACTTACGAGTACCGTGTTTAATTTAAATGAGCTCAGGATCCCCCTGATACGCCACAAAGTGAGAAAATATGGAAAAGTGTGTGTAACGGTTTTTTGGAATTTATACTCTCTACTGCCCTCGTGGTGTAAAGTTGCTGATGCCGCAGATACACACACTTCCTGTAGTGTATAATTTTAGCCAATGAGAGGCCTTTGTTCATTACATTACCTTCGAAGGTTATGTTTTGATCGCCATGTATTTATTTATTTGTATGAGTGTTTGCGTGTTATTCGCATAAGTCAAAAAGTATTAAACCGAATTGCATGTAATTTGGTGGGATGATTGGTTATTATTCGGGGACCATTTGTTTAGATTTTGGGATCGATCGGGTTAAAGGTCAAATGTCAAGGTCATGAAAAGGTCAAAATCTTCTTTTTACCATTTTTATCCAATTGGCATGCAACCAATGCCAAAATGTTCATAATTCAATGCCCAATCTTGTGATATGCGAAGGTATGCGCTCTACCGAGTGCCCGTTCTAGTTTGATTTGTTTCTTGCTGTGAACACAGCTGTGTTGTAACTGTTGCACACTGTAGTGAAACTTAACAAAATGCTATCTAAATATCTCATTTCAAAAGTCTTTTCCATCTTTCTTTCCGTCCTAAAATTGGTTGTCGCCCTTCCCTCAGAATAAGATCGGTTCGGGTCGGCTCATGGGACCTAAAGGTGTCGCCGTGGACAAGAATGGACACATCATCACCGTGGACAACAAGGCCTGCTGCGTCTTCATCTTTCAGTCCAATGGGAAGTTAGTGACTAAGTTCGGAGGCCGGGGGACGGCCGACAGACAGTTTGCAGGTGAGAAGTATGAAATGAATAAAGCTCTTTTCATGACTGGCAAACTATACTCTCTCTTTTAATGTCAGAGAAGCAGCCGTGTCTACTGGCTTTTAAAGTAACTCTGTCATGATATTTCACGACACAAAATATCACATAAGTACTATTTTTATTATTTGGGATTTTGAAATAGATAAATACTTTAATTAAAACTAAGAAGATGTCAAATCAATATTTGTTTTTGTGGACAACTTTACTGCCAGTATGATAAAAACGATAATGAACTATTGTGCTCACATTTCATGTCTGTATATAGACCATTGCATTTGATTTTTCATTCTGTTTAAAAATATAAGCCTGTATATACACAAATATAAAACCTCAGCAATATTGAGCGCCCTGCTCCCCCCGATGTCTGCGCCTGTGTGGACCGGCCCACTCTTCTTCTTTGCTTATCCTCCATCTCTGACGACCAATTTTCCTTCCTTTCTGTTCCTCAATCCAGAAAAACTTGGTCCAAACTTTAATAAATCTGACCCAGTTTTCAGTAAGTACTAAGTGTGGCCTTGCTGCAACCTGAATCCCACAGTGCAGTGCCCTGTGTCTAACCCCCTGATCATGTGACTGCCCTCCTGAGAACTCAGATTGTCGACAAATCAAAGCTCTGCCTGTTCAATAATGATCTGAAATACGAACATGCGCTTTTTAATAATCCCTTACTTTTACGATAATGAATATTGCATTGTACATTGTGGTTTTTGAGTCAAAGGCGATTAAAGATAAGTGTGTATGATGTTCACAGCTCGGACTTCAGTGCCATGAAACTAACCAATGCTCCCTGTTTGCTACAAGAGAGTTGGATCAGTGGGTGAATACCCATGGTACCTTTTTTTATTTTTTTATTTTATAAACCATCATAGTTGATGTCTCCGACAGCCTTGAGCTTTTTCAATATAATATCATTTAGAGATTGGGTATTGATTTGACACTGAAATAAAACGGTAAAACATGTGTAGCTCATGTTGAAGCATCTAAATAAAGCATGAAAGGAACGCCGCCACTCCTCTCCGGGCCAAGCTGAATGTTGTGTTGAAACTACTAACGGTCAAAGGGAATGCTGCTAACTTCCAGTCACGGCAAATTCCACATCTACCTGCCTCTCTCTCTTTATCCAGGTCCGCACTTTGTTGCCGTGAACAACAAAAATGAAATTATCGTGACGGATTTCCACAATCACTCCGTGAAGGTATGCTATATCTTTCACTCATAAGATTAATTATCTGGAGCATGGATGTATATTCCTTATTTCAGATACATGTATACTCTCTATCAGGGTACGACATTTACATCTTTTTTAGGGGGCAGTTGTTGCCCCCACTGACTGAAATCCAGGGATATAACAACAAAAATTGGGGGCACTTTTTGAAACATGTGAAATAACATTTTAATTTTGTTCAAAAATGATAAATAGACTTATTTATGCTTTCAGTATATGAGCAATTGTCAAACAAATGGCAATAATAAGACTATTAGGCAGTAGTCTACAGATTCAAAGTGTTTTCGAAGATTTTTTTTAACAGAAAACAGAAGTCAGACAATCATATTCAATTGTATTCTCATTTTTTAATGTTTATTTATTTGTTATTCTTTTTTTTTTAACAATAATAACTCATTTCTTTGTTTTTTATAATTCAAAATTATATTTATTGATTTTTGTGTATGTACCTACCGAGTACAGGCAATAAAGGTAGGACACACACACAAAGAACAAAAACAAATCGCTATTAAATTATCATAATTACTAGAGGAAATTACGGGGGCATTTTTTGCCCGTCTCCTAGTTGTATCAGGGGCAAAACTATATTTCATAGGGGCAGTTTTGCCCTTTGCCCTCGTATATTCCCGACGCTGCTCTCCGTATAGTTTATGGCAGATCGATCAAAATGCTCATGGATACAGACAAACACGCGTGTTTTTTCCTGCCCAGGTGTACAATGCAGATGGAGAGTTCTTGTTCAAATTTGGCTCTCACGGTGAAGGCAACGGTCAGTTCAATGCTCCCACCGGTGTGGCCGTGGACGCCAACGGAAACATCATCGTAGCTGACTGGGGTAACAGCAGAATACAGGTGAGACGAGATTTAGTCTGCCATCAACTTCACAATAAGCCTTGAAGACTGTTTTATATTTCAGCTAAACGAAAAGATACTGAAGCTACAACGGATATATTTTATAATGAAACAGCAGCACATTAAAGTGTCTGATCGCAGCCGCTTGAAACCTGCAGTGTTGAATATCTTTGATTATTTATTTATTGCTACGGGGTCAGATCAGTCCCAATAATTGCAAAAGGACGGAGAGAGATTCACAAATGCAAACACAAAGATTCACAAATGCTCACAGAACAATTCATAAGTATAGTCGATTTCCAAATGCACGCAGAACGATTCACAAATACATTCCATCGCACACATAAATAAATTCAGATTTATATAAATGTAAAATAAAAATCACAAATATATTTCTGCATTTCGATGTGGATTTTTGTATTTGTTTATGGATTAGTATGTACTTGTTTGTCGATTTTTCTGCATTTGTTTGTGTTTTTTTTATTTTATATTCCAAATTTTTTTATTTTACATTCCAATTTGGATTCGCAAATGTTTTTTTTCTTCTAACTTAAACCTATCTGTAGCCAATCAGATGTGGCCCACGATAGTGTGTTGCCACATGAACACTGAAACTCTAACCATTGTGTGTTTTTTTTCTTCTATTTGTAGGTGTTTGACAGCGCAGGCTCCTTCTTATCTTACATCAACACGTCAGCAGACCCGCTGTACGGGCCCCAGGGCCTCGCCCTCACCTCAGAAGGACACGTGGCTGTTGCCGACTCTGGAAACCACTGCTTCAAGGTGTACAGATACCTGCAGTAGGCAGACACAACCGTTACTCACACAAGTTAAGATCCCTCACTGCTTCTGGACAGCAGACCGCAACGGGACTGAAACACGTCACTGCGGCCCCCGGGTTCCACTCATCCATTTGACTCCACATTATTCAGAAGATCCAAAAATTCAGAGCTTCAGAGAAAATAATTGGAGATAAATTAAAACAAAACAAAGCATCAACAATTCAAGTGTAATCAAAATGTATGTTAATAAACTAGCTATCCCAAATATTATTGCAAGAGGTCACATTAATTACCTCGCTGAGGAAAAAACTTATCTCAGGAGACTATTCTGGTTTATAAAGAAATTCACTTCCACGAGCAAATAATGAATGAAATATCCTGTGATTGGATGTTTCCTTATTTAATCAGTTATCAATTAGTCTACCTTTACAGGGTTCATACGGTCAGGGAAAACCTGGAAAAGTCATGGCATTTTAAAATGGTTATTTCCAGGCCTGGAAAAAAGTCCTGGAATATTATAATGAAATCCCAAAAGTCTTGGAAAATACATGGAAATGTGTTATATTCAAATGTTAATTCATGCAATCTGATTAAAAGAATAAACATTTAGATAAATATGTATTCTTTTCATCAAACTATTGCCTTTCATTCATTTGTGTCATTTAATACACTGAGATTTCACCAAATGTTTGGTCCATTTGGTTTAAATCATGGAAATCCAGTGGTCAACATGTGTATGAACCCTGCTTTAACTTAGGAGTTGTGTATTAGAAAAGAAAACGTAACTGTCAATGACCTTCTGGAACAAGGTGTTGCAGTATTTCCCAATACAGCATGTGTGTGTGTGTGACTGTGACCGCACCAGCCTGCCAGTCTTCACTGCAATTCCTTTGGGCAATGCAGACGGGCAACTCTTCCAGCAACCGGCAAACCAACTGAGAAGTGTACTATGGCCCAAGAGGATGTGACCTCAGTCATAAGAGGATGTGACTTAAGTCATAAGAGGATGTGACCTAAGTCAGAAAAGGATGTGACCTAAGTCACAAGAGGATGTGACCTCAGTCATAAGAGGATGTGACCTCAGTCATAAGAGGATGTGACTTAAGTCATAAGAGGATGTGACCTAAGTCATAAGAGAATGGGACCTAAGTCATAAGAGGATGTGACTTAAGTCACAAGAGAATGGGACCTAAGTCATAAAAGGATGTGACCTAAGTCACAAGAGGATGTGACCTAAGTCATAAGAGGATGTGACCTAAGTCACAAGAGAATGGGACCTAAGTCATAAAAGGATGTGACCTAAGTCACAAGAGGATGTGACCTAAGTCATAAGAGAATGGGACCTAAGTCATAAAAGGATGTGACCTAAGTCATAAGAGAATGGGACCTAAGTCATAAGAGAATGGGACCTAAGTCATAAGAGAATGGGACCTAAGTCATAAGAGGATGGGACCTAAGTCACAAGAGGATGTGACCTAAGTCATAAGAGGATGTGACCTAAGTCATAAGAGAATGGGACCTAAGTCATAAGAGGATGTGACCTAAGTCATAAGAGGATGGGACCTAAGTCATAAGAGGATGGGACCTAAGTCATAAAAGGATGTGACCTAAGTCACAAGAGGATGTGACCTAAGAGGATGTGACCTAAGTCATAAGAGAATGGGACCTAAGTCACAAGAGGATGTGACCTAAGTCACAAGAGGATGTGACCTAAGTCATAAGAGAATGGGACCTAAGTCATAAGAGGATGTGACCTAAGTCATAAGAGGATGTGACCTAAGTCATAAGAGGATGGGACCTAAGTCACAAGAGGATGTGACCTAAGTCATGAGAGGATGTGACCTAAGTCATGAGAAGATGTGACCTAAGTCATAAGAGGATGTGACCTAAGTCACAAGAGGATGTGACCTAAGTCACAAGAGGATGTGACCTAAGAGGATGTGACCTAAGTCATAAGAGGATGTGACCTAAGTCACAAGAGGATGTGACCTAAGTCATAAGAGGATGTGACCTAAGTCACGAGAGGATGTGACCTAAGAGGATGTGACCTAAGTCACAAGAGGATGTGACCTAAGTCATAAGAGAATGGGACCTAAGTCATAAGAGGATGTGACCTAAGTCATAAGAGAATGTGACCTAAGTCACAAGAGGATGTGACCTAAGTCATGAGAGGATGTGACCTAAGTCACGAGAGGATGTGACCTAAGAGGATGTGACCTAAGTCACAAGAGGATGTGACCTAAGTCATAAGAGGATGTGACCTAAGTCACAAGAGGATGTGACCTAAGAGGATGTGACCTAAGTCATAAGAGGATGTGACCTAAGTCATAAGAGGATGTGACCTAAGTCACGAGAGGATGTGACCTACATCCTAGTTTTTGTTTGGTTTTGTTACCCCAGAACCAGCAGCGAGAAGCACAACAGTTAAAAGAACAACAAGGTCTATAAATGCAGCATCTAATTCTTCTGTTGACAAAACAAACCCCACTAGTTGCCGTGAACAACAAAATTGAATTATTATCTTTCACTCATAAGATTAATTATCTGGAGCATGGATGTATATTCCTTATTTCAGATACATGTATACTCTCTATCAGGGTACGACATTTACATCTTTTTTAGGGGGCAGTTGTTGCCCCCACTGACTGAAATCCAGGGATATAACAACAAAAATTGGGGGCACTTTTTGAAACATGTGAAATAACATTTTAATTTTGTTCAAAAATGATAAATAGACTTATTTATGCTTTCAGTATATGAGCAATTGTCAAACAAATGGCAATAATAAGACTATTAGGCAGTAGTCTACAGATTCAAAGTGTTTTCGAAGATTTTTTTTAACAGAAAACAGAAGTCAGACAATCATATTCAATTGTATTCTCATTTTTTAATGTTTATTTATTTGTTATTCTTTTTTTTTTAACAATAATAACTCATTTCTTTGTTTTTTATAATTCAAAATTATATTTATTGATTTTTGTGTATGTACCTACCGAGTACAGGCAATAAAGGTAGGACACACACAAAGAACAAAACAAATCGCTATTAAATTATCATAATTACTAGAGGAAATTACGGGGCATTTTTTGCCGCCTCCTAGTTGTATCAGGGCAAAACTATAATTCATAGGGGCAGTTTTGCCCTTTGCCCTCGTATATTCCCGACGCTGCTCTCCGTATAGTTTATGGCAGATCGATCAAAATGCTCATGGATACAGACAAACACGCGTGTTTTTTCCTGCCCAGGTGTACAATGCAGATGGAGAGTTCTTGTTCAAATTTGGCTCTCACGGTGAAGGCAACGGTCAGTTCAATGCTCCCACGTGGCCGTGGACGCCAACGGAAACATCATCGTAGCTGACTGGGGTAACAGCAGAATACAGGTGAGACGAGATTTAGTCTGCCATCAACTTCACAATAAGCCTTGAAGACTGTTTTATATTTCAGCTAAACGAAAAGATACTG
Source organism: Pseudoliparis swirei (assembly GCF_029220125.1). NCBI lineage: Eukaryota > Metazoa > Chordata > Actinopteri > Perciformes > Liparidae > Pseudoliparis > Pseudoliparis swirei. The sequence goes on from NC_079390.1 coordinate 5,508,837, forward strand.
AAGCTACAACGGATATATTTTATAATGAAACAGCAGCACATTAAAGTGTCTGATCGCAGCCGCTTGAAACCTGCAGTGTTGAATATCTTTGATTATTTATTTATTGCTACGGGGTCAGATCAGTCCCAATAATTGCAAAAGGACGGAGAGATTCACAAATGCAAACACAAAGATTCACAAATGCTCACAGAACAATTCATAAGTATAGTCGATTTCCAAATGCACGAGAACGATTCACAATACATTCCATCGCATACATAAATAAATTCAGATTTATATAAATGTAAAATAAAAATCACAAATATATTTCTGCATTTCGATGTGGATTTTTGTATTTGTTTATGGATTAGTATGTACTTGTTTGTCGATTTTTCTGCATTTGTTTGTGTTTTTTTTATTTTATATTCCAAATTTTTATTTTACATTCCAATTTGGATTCGCAAATGTTTTTTTTCTTCTAACTTAAACCTATCTGTAGCCAATCAGATGTGGCCCACGATAGTGTGTTGCCACATGAACACTGAAACTCTAACCATTGTGTGTTTTTTTTCTTCTATTTGTAGGTGTTTGACAGCGCAGGCTCCTTCTTATCTTACATCAACACGTCAGCAGACCCGCTGTACGGGCCCCAGGGCCTCGCCCTCACCTCAGAAGGACACGTGGCTGTTGCCGACTCTGGAAACCACTGCTTCAAGGTGTACAGATACCTGCAGTAGGCAGACACAACCGTTACTCACACAAGTTAAGATCCCTCACTGCTTCTGGACAGCAGACCGCAACGGGACTGAAACACGTCACTGCGGCCCCGGTTCCTCATCCATTTGACTCCACATTATTCAGAAGATCCAAAAATTCTGAGCTTCAGAGAAAATAATTGGAGATAAATTAAAACAAAACAAAGCATCAACAATTCAAGTGTAATCAAAATGTATGTTAATAAACTAGCTATCCCAAATATTATTGCAAGAGGTCACATTAATTACCTCGCTGAGGAAAAACTTATCTCAGGAGACTATTCTGGTTTATAAAGAAATTCACTTCCACGAGCAAATAATGAATGAAATATCCTGTGATTGGATGTTTTATTTAATCAGTTATCAATTAGTCTACCTTTACAGGGTTCATACGGTCAGGGAAAACCTGGAAAAGTCATGGCATTTTAAAATGGTTATTTCCAGGCCTGGAAAAGTCCTGAATATTATAATGAAATCCCAAAAGTCTTGGAAAATACATGGAAATGTGTTATATTCAAATGTTAATTCATGCAATCTGATTAAAAGAATAAACATTTAGATAAATATGTATTCTTTTCATCAAACTATTGCCTTCATTCATTTGTGTCATTTAATACACTGAGATTTCACCAAATGTTTGGTCCATTTGGTTTAAATCATGGAAACCAGTGGTCAACATGTGTATGAACCCTGCTTTAACTAGGAGTTGTGTATTAGAAAAGAAAACGTAACTGTCAATGACCTTCTGAACAAGGTGTTGCAGTATTTCAATACAGCATGTGTGTGTGTGACTGCACCAGCCTGCCAGTCTTCACTGCAATTCCTTTGGGCAATGCAGACGGGCAACTCTCCCAGCAACCGGCAAACCAACTGAGAAGTGTACTACGGCGGGGATGTGACCTCAGTCATAAGAGGATGTGACTTAAGTCATAAGGATGTGACCTCAAACCAAGAGGATGTGACCTCAGTCATAAGAGGATGTGACCTAAGTCATAAAAGGATGTGACCTAAGTCATAAGAGGATGTGACCTAAGTCATAAGAGAATGTGACCTAAGTCATAAGAGGATGTGACCTAAGTCACAAGAGAATGGGACCTAAGTCATAAGAGGATGGGACCTAAGTCATAAAAGGATGTGACCTAAGTCACAAGAGAATGGGACCTAAGTCACAAGAGAATGGGACCTAAGTCATAAAAGGATGTGACCTAAGTCACAAGAGGATGTGACCTAAGTCATAAGAGAATGGGACCTAAGTCATAAGAGGATGTGACCTAAGTCACAAGAGGATGTGACCTAAGTCACAAGAGGATGTGACCTAAGTCATAAGAGGATGTGACCTAAGTCATAAGAGAATGGGACCTAAGTCATAAGAGGATGGGACCTAAGTCATAAGAGGATGGGACCTAAGTCATAAAAGGATGTGACCTAAGTCACAAGAGAATGGGACCTAAGTCATAAAAGGATGTGACCTAAGTCATGAGAGGATGTGACCTAAGTCACAAGAGAATGGGACCTAAGTCATAAGAGGATGTGACCTAAGTCACAAGAGAATGGGACCTAAGTCATAAGAGGATGTGACCTAAGTCACAAGAGGATGTGACCTAAGTCACAAGAGAATGGGACCTAAGTCATAAGAGGATGTGACCTAAGTCATAAAAGGATGTGACCCCTGGGTAAGTCATAAGAGGATGTGACCTAAGTCATAAAAGGATGTGACCTAAGTCATGAGAGGATGTGACCTAAGTCACAAGAGAATGGGACCTAAGTCATAAAAGGATGTGACCTAAGTCATGAGAGGATGTGACCTAAGTCACAAAAGGATGTGACCTAAGTCATGAGAGGATGTGACCTAAGTCATGAGAGGATGTGACCTAAGAGGATGTGACCTAAGTCATGAGAGGATGTGACCTAAGTCATGAGAGGATGTGACCTAAGTCACAAAAGGATGTGACCTAAGTCATGAGAGGATGTGACCTAAGTCATAAGAGGATGTGACCTAAGTCATAAGAGGATGTGACCTACATCCTAGTTTTTGTTTGGTTTTGTTACCCCAGAACCAGCAGCGAGAAGCACAACAGTTAAAAGAACAACAAGGTCTTTGAATGCAGCATCTAATTCTTCTGTTGACAAAACAAACCCCACTAGTTCTTGTACTTTAGTATATTATATCATATCTTCAACCTAATGTCGTTGTACATACGGTCTGCATATTGTGGCGTACAGATGGATTTAGTGGATTTCACTATACAGCCTAGTTATTGCAGCACTCAAGGAATCAACACTGGATCATATATTAATACAGTAGAAGGTCGAGTATTAGCCAATTGAATGACTTGTAAACATTATTGGAACTAAGTTGTATTATTTGCTGTTTTTTTTTCAAAAGACATAATTTATTTTTTTCTGTTCTTTTCTACATAATTTGCTCTAAAAAGTATTTTTCTAATTGGTGCATTGAAAGTGTCTTTGTCTAAAGGCCGTGTAACTCCCTTCTTCCTCTTCCCAGAGCTCCACATACACACAGTTTAAATGTTCCCGCTACCAAAACGCATCGCTGTCGGTTGTTGTTGATGAACATTGAACAAAAAAAAATATTATAAGAGTTATATAGTTTGCAAGAGTAATATATGTCTATAAGTGTATAGTTATCATTCACTGTAACATAATCCGATAGTTTACTGGATATTACAATCACATTCATGTTGTATTCATTCGATTGGTTGTTCAAGGTTTTCTTCGTGGAACACAACCAGATCAAATCTGGATTATTTTCAACTTTATTTCATGGAAGAAACTGTCTGGCCCCAATAATTGATCAGTAATTCATTTCTTTCTTTTCATCTGCATTTTGCATTCGAAAAAGAATATAAAATATATTTGAAAACTGTTTAATAATTCATAAATCAGACCCCTGTGTTCCTATGGTTTTATTTCTATATTCATCTCTGTCACTGACTTACACACATCTGTGAAATATATGAAGTATATATATATATATACACATATATATATTATATGTATGTATAGATATATATACATGTATAATATATATATACAATATAATAATAATAATAATATATATAATATTATTATATATACGTATGTATGTGTATATGTATATATGCGTATATATGTATATATATGAATATATACAGGACTGTCTCAGAAAATTAGAATATTGTGATAAAGTTCTTTATTTTCTGTAATGCAATTAAAAACAAAATGTCATGCATTCTGGATTCATTACAAATCAACTGAAATATTGCAAGCCTTTTATTCTTTTAATATTGCTGATTATGGCTTACAGCTTAAGAAAACTCTAAAATCCTATCTCATAAAATTTTAATATTTCCTCAGACCAAGTAAAAAAAAGATTTAAAACAGCTGAGTGTTTGTCAAGGCTCAGGAAACCCTTGCAGGTGTTTCGAGTTAATTAGACAATTCAAGTGATTTGTTTAATACCCTACTAGTATACTTTTTCATGATATTCTAATATTTAGAGATAGGATATTTGAGTTTTCTTAAGCTGTAAGCCATAATCAGCAATAAATCAGAATAAAAGGCTTCCAATATTTCAGTTGATTTGTAATGAATCCAGAATGCATGACATTTTTGTTTTTTTAATTGCATTACAGAAAATAAAGAACTTCATCACAATATTCTAATTTTCTGAGACAGTCCTGTATATATATATCTATATGAAATGGTACATCAACCATCTTGTGTAGTCTACTGTATACTACAAGAGGCCAGTTTTACAATAAGTAATCACTATATTTACGTAATCACGGCAAAGGTAAGACTGTAAATATTAAAGAATTACACTATGAACTCCTATGTGAATTCTCCCTTTTGTTTAATAAGACTGAATTTATTGTAATTATTTCTACGCCTGCTTGCTGATGAAAACTATGAATTCAGATGACTTTTTCTGACACAATATTATTAATATTATTATTAATATTATTAATCAGAAACTTGGAAGAGCTCGTCACCACAGATGGTTCGGAGGTCTGACCCAGAAAAAATGGATAAGCAGAGTTTTATACATCTACAGTTATTTATGAGATGTTTGCCCCCCCCCCCCCCCCTGCAGTGTCCTCTCTCTTCCGTGCAGACCGGCCTTGGAGCCGAAACAATCATAAGATACATTCTGTTATTGCTCCTTTCTCGCTGGCGCCGATCAGACTGGGTCAAGATGAGCCGAGTTCAGTATTACATTTAGACATTTAGAAGAACACTGTGATACATTTCCACCACAGATAGACTGTGGCTTTTAGATGAACTTTTTACAACAAGCTAATAACTATTTTGAATTCCTATTCGTTACATTAAATTACTTTTTCAACATAAACAATATGAGTTTCATGTACATACTAAACTTTGGCTCTTTTGGACTTTTTATACTGTATATATATATTTATGTATACATATATATATATATATATTTACATCCACTACCGTTCAAAAGTTTGGGGTCATCCAGACAATTTCGTGTCTTCCATGAAAACTCACTTTTATTTATCAAATGAATTGAACATTGAATAGAACATATAGTCAAGACATTGACAAGGTTAGAAATAATGATTAATATTTGAAGTATTAATTTTGTTCTTCAAACTTCAAGCTCAAAGGAAGGCTTATATCACCAGCATAACTGTTTTCAGCTGTGCTAACATAATTGCACGGGTTTTCTAATCAGATATTAGTCTTCTAAGGCGATTAGCAAACACAATGTACCATTAGAACACTGGAGTGATCGTTGATGGAAATGGGCCTCTATACACCTATGGAGATATTTCATTAGAAACCAGACGTTTCAACCTAGAATAGTCATTTACCACATTAACCCTTGTGTTGCCTTAGGGTCATTTTGACCCGAATCAATATTACACCCTCCTCCCGCCTTTGGGTCATTTTGACCCCATTCAATGTTTCACCCTCCTGTTACCTTTATATTTACTAACATATTTTACCCTTTGGGTTCAATTTGACGCCAGCAATTAAAACCTCCAGAAAATTATTAGAATTAATATTGTTTTCCAAGTTTAAGTGTGAGGCACTTTATGTTTGTTTGTTGACTACCGAAAGAACACCGACATTAAACATTGAATGGGGTCAAATTAATCCTAAGGCGGGGGGAGGGTGTAATATTGATTCGGGTCAAAATGACCCTAAGGCAACACAAGGGTTAACAATGTATAGTGGGTATTTTTGATTAATGTTATCTTTATTGAAAAAAACAGTGCTTTTCTTTGAAAAATAAAGACATTTCTAAGTGACCCCAAACTTTTGAACGGTAGTGTATATATATATATATATATATATATATATATATATATATATATATATATTTATCTATGGAACACATGTCACTAATGTTAATGTTAATGCTAATGTTAATGTCACTTTACCTGGGGCACAAAGTGTGAAAGGCCTTTTAGACTCCAGGATGAATTGATTAGCATTTAGTGGACAGACATAGAAACTTAAATTTGACTAGCTTTTATATATATATATATATATATATATATATATATATATATATATACACTACCGTTCAAAAGTTTGGGATCACTTAGAAATGACTTTATTTTTCAAAGAAAAGCACTATTTTTTCAATAAAGATAACATTAAATTAATCAGAAATACACACTATACATTGTTAATGTGGTAAATGACTATTCTAGTTGGAAGTGTCTGGTTTCTAATGAAATATCTCCATAGGTGTATAGAGGCCCTTTTACAGCAACTATCACTCCAGTGTTCTAATGGTACATTGTGTTTGCTAATCGCCTTAGAAGACTAATGTCTGATTAGAAAACCCGTGCAATTATGTTAGCACAGCTGAAAACAGTTATGCTGGTGATATAAACTATACAACTGGCCTTCCTTTGAGCTTGAAGTTTGTTGAACAAAATTAATATTTCAAATATTAATCATTATTTCTAACCTTGTCAATGTCTTGACTACATTTTATATTCATTTGATAAATAAAAGTGTGATTTTTCATGGAAGACACGAAATTGTCTGGGTGATCCCAAACTTTTGAACGGTAGTGTAAATAAAGAAGCAGTCCTCCTATAACAGGTTAGTACTTTGCAGAATGTATGCAAATATTAAAAAAATTAAGAAACCGATAACTGTAAAAATCCACCAGTGGCACCTTTCATAGAAAACTGTCAAGATCATGAAGCCTCTTAAGAGACTTGTCCGTCACACACGAGTCATAAAAGACTGACGTCCAGAAAATGATCCTTACGGTCGGTCACACATGAGCCATGACAAGGTGTTAACTGTTTATTATAATGCAGATTGTGTGACATAAAAACATCATTTTGACCAGTCTAACGAATAGACGTTCATAGTCATGCATTGTTGTATCACATGGCATAGGCAACTATTTATATGCCCCTTCATTAAAAACCACATCACTGCAGAGGCAGGAAAAAAAGCTCCAGTGAGTCATTCGAGAGAACTCGGTTTTCTCACCTCCTCCTTTTTATGTTCTGGCAGTACAAAAAAATGTGATTCAGCAACAACAAACCGTTTCGGAAGGTGAGACGAGAGCGTCGGACCAGAAGAGCAAAACGAGGAGCAAGGATGTTATCCAGGCAGCCGGCTGGTCCCCTGGGATTCATGTTTCCGATGTACGAGAAGAAAAAGAGCACTTAACCCTCCTGTTACCTTCAAATGTACGAACATCTTTTACCCCTGGGGTCAATTTGACCCCAGCAATTAAAACCTCCAGAAAATGATTAGAATTAAAATTGTTTCCCAAGTTTAAGTGTCAGGTACTTTATGTTTGTTTGTTGACTACCTAAATAGCCCTTTAAATAAATAAAAAAGTTGATATTTACCTTCGCATTGAAAATGCGGAAGATTATGTTTTGATCGCCGTGTATTTGTATGCGTGCTTGTTATTCGCATAAGTCAAAAAGTATTTAACCGAATCACATGAAATTTGGTGGGATGGTTGGTTATTATCCGGGGACCATTTGATTTGATTTTGGGCTCGAACGGGTCAAAGGTCAAGGTGATGAAAATGTCAAAATCTTCTTTTTACCATAGCACGGTCAATTTGTATCCAATTGGCATGCAACTAATGCCAACATGTTCATAATTCAATGCCCAATCTTGCGATATGCGAAGGTATGCGCTCTGAGTGCCCGTTCTAGTTCTTATGTTTTACACAGTGAAAAACAGCCCGGGGTCAAATTGACCCCAAAGAACACCGATGCGTACAAGTTGTGTTCAGGACATTGAAAACATATGTGACTTATGTTTTCCCAGTTGAGACGTTAAACATTGAATGGGGTCAAATGGACCCCAAAGGTAATAGGAGGGTTAAGAGTCACTTTCTACCCGTAATGTTTCTCATGTTATGAGAAAATGGAGCTACGGTGATTTGAGTTTTATGGAAAAGTGATTTAGTGTAGCACAAAAATACAGACGACCAGGGCTGCTGTTGTAAAAGTAATGGCGTTCCACACTGGGGGGTCGGGGGGAGCAGCTGCAAGGTCTCTGGGTCTTGATCGAGATTAGGAGCCGACCCTTCCGGATGAAGGAGGGGGGACTTCTTCTTTGAAGTTCTCGTGAAAAACCTGACTCAGCACTTGATTGTTTGACCGGGCCGAGAGGCGTCACCCCCACCTTGTTTAAGTGATGGTGTGACGTGTACTTCTTTGAATGTTATGTCAGAGTTCCCCGAGAAGCGGTCAGAACTTTCCTTCTTGCAAGAAATATAACTGGTACGGCATCTTTGATTCAGACTTCGTTCCTCTCCCGATCGACCGAGAACATCTTCCGTTACATTATTCAGGTGAAAGTCAGATCATGGAACGGCCTGTGATGTCAGCCACTACATGTTGTACTAGAAGGAAATTAAATACATTTACATCTTCCAAAGTGGCAGAAATAAGAGCGGCAATCAAAGTTCTGAATATCATAAAACTGGCTGCAGCATTAACAATACAACTAAATGGTTTAATCCCATTTAAATCTGAGAAACACTTCATAGAAGGTGAAAGATAAGTTTTTATTTTATTTCACACTTAATAATGAATACATGAATAAAAAATTAAAAGTATTTATATGTAGACCAGACATTTATCAAATACTGAAAATGAAAGCAGTTTGCAATCCCACCAGCATAAAGACCTGGAAATAAGACAAAGGAGCATCTTGAGATCGGCTGAAGGCAAAGCCGATCTCAAATATGATGGACATGTCGTTACGGTTTATAAGTCGCTGCTCAATAATATCATTTGTTAAAAAAATTAATTTAAAAAGGAACCGGCAGCACAAATGGGATGGAAAACCTCACGTTTAAGCCTCTAACCTCAAAAGCGAAGAATAAACCGAATTCCAAATAAAACCGTGTTTAAAAAAGGAAAATAATGATATTGGCAAGATACACGGATTTTCAAAGTGGACACCGATAACGAAAAGTAGAAATGACACTGGACCGAGTTGGATAACCAACCGTAAAACGTCAAGACCAACAAGCACAACTCTACTTCTTGAATTTAAAAGGAATATAATAAAAGACTTGCAGCAGGTAATTTTTGAGAACAAAAAAACGTGAACATGTGATAAAAGTTGACATTTAGGTCGAGTCGCGTCTCTTGGCCATTAAGTGACAGCATAGCTGAAGACATGGCTCTAAATCCCAATAATTTACCATTTAAAAATCACTTTTACGCAAACAGATTTATTTAAATGCCTCTAAAAAATAAACCATGTCTGCTAAAAAAGAAGAAGAAAAAAGCAGCAAAATTCATATAGAGGAAATATAAAAGAGAAATTGGCAAGCAATGGTAACAAATTTATAGAATTTTTAAAAGCATACAATAAGGCGATTAAAAAAAAGAAAAGAAAGGCGAATGATAAAAAGCGTCTGTACACGAGTCGTTCCTTCCTTGAAGTCAAATCATCGTCTGGGAGCCGAACTCCCGACTTCACTGTCAGTCTAGAATCACTGAGGGGATCTGAACAGCCAACAACTATCAATGTGATAACAATGTCATAACAATGTCATCTGCTCGTCCAATTCGACCAAACAAAGCGACAGCACTGACCCCGCATGGCAAAACAAATGAGTCGAATCGACGGGACCGTAAACAAAACACGGACCCACGGTGCGAGTCGGAGGAAAGGAGCTTTTTGACGTGTGACCTGGGATCAACACCGTCACCGCAGCCTGGTCTGAGATTTGTATTTATTTTTTTTAAAGCGTTGCTAGCAGCAAATCTGAAAACGGTGTCGGATGTTTCTCGGTGCAACGCCCCGCTCAGTAATAGTGGCATATCTGCAGCCGGCTGCCCGGGTCGTTCTTCCCGGGGCTGAAGAACGGGTAGACGGGCTCGTCGAAGTAGCACGCGTCGAACACGTACAACCGCTTCATGGTGACGGCGTCGTAGAAACTGAGGCGCCCGTTGTCGTAGTCCAGGAACACGCCGACCCGCGGCGAGTTCCAGTAGTCGGCGACGGGGATGCGCCCGTAGTCGCCGTTGGCGTACAGCCGGTCCTGCAGGCACAGGCTCCAGTAGCCCGAGGAGGGCGTGAGGCTGACGAAGCCCTTCCGGTTGCTGCTCTCCGTGGTGACCCCGAGGTACCACACGCCTTTGTCCTTCACGTCCACCTCCCAGTAGTGCTGGCCGCTGGCGTACTGGGCCGTGGCCAGGATGCCGCAGAAGCGGGTGAAGCGGGCCGGCAGGTCCGGCTCCTGGTGCCGGACGTAGCCCTCCTCCACTTTGGTGTCAAAGTCCGAGATGCACAGGTACGGGTGGCACGTGTCCGGGTCCAGCGTGAGGTTCTGAGGCACTGCGCGGGAAGAGGGGGAGACGGGCAGTCAGCCGTGGCGTTACATTCGGACACACACAAAAACTACACATCCCCCCCCCACAAATAACTAGAACGGGCACTCGGTAGAGCGCATACCTTCGCATATCACAAGATTGGGCATTGAATTATGAACATGTTGGCATTAGTTGCATGCCAATTGGATAACAATTGAGCGTGCTATGGTAAAAAGAAGATTTTGACCTTTTCATGACCTTGACCTTTGACCCGATCGATCGCAAAATCGAATCAAATGGTCCCCGGATAATAACCAATTCGGTTTAATATTTTTTTAGTTATGCGAGGAACACGCATACAAATAAATAAATGGCGATCAAAACATAACCTTCCGCATTTTCAATGCAACGGTAATAAACGGCGTCGCTTTTCTTTCCATCTCCCGGTGACTGGATGGCGAGGTTTACAGGATGCAATTAATTTAACTGGTGATTTTCCTCTGCGAGAGAACAACTTGGTTACTGGACTAATGTGCCATTTTATTTAATGCCTCCAACCTGCTACGGACTGCACCAGTATAGCCAACGGGGCTAACCACTGCACCCAAATCAAATAACAAAAAGATAAAATACATGTAATAACGTGTGTGTATCCCACCAAGTCTTTGAAACGGCACTGAACACCGAAACGTGGTTTGGAGATGTTAACTCACTGGTGTGCAACACGTGCATCATCTTCTTCCACATGATGAGCTGGAAGGGGGCCGAGAAGTCGGTGAATTCAGCCGGACAGTTCACCGCGTCCAGAGCGGGAAACGGTTTGCAGTGGAGGACTCTGAAAGAAAAGGACAAAATATTATGCCAACGGTAATTACAGATATTTTTAAAGTCACATCAAATAAACAGTAAACTACTTACTTCTCGTATGTCTCGGCAAGACTCTGTTGGAACAACAACAGAAAAGGCATATTTGGATTGGTATTTAACACACTTCATATCAATATCACGCTGTCTTTGTTTCCACGTGGAATTCATAAACGTTTAATGAGATGTTTTGAAACGTAGGCTCCCCATAACACTGACAACTAGAACGGGCACTCGGTAGAGCGCATACCTTCGCATATCACAAGATTGGGCATTGAATTATGAACATTTTGGCATTAGTTGCATGCCAATTGGATAGAAATGTACTATAGTAAAAAGAAGACGTTGACCTTTGACCCGATCGATCCCAACATCTAATCAAATGGTCCCGGATAACAACCAATCATCCCACCAAATGTCATGCGATTCAAGAAGATGTTGACCTTTTCATGACCTTGACCTTTGACCCGATCGATCCCAAAATCTAATCAAACGGTGCCCGGATAATAACCAATCATCCCACTAAATTTCATGCGATTCGGTTTAATACTTTTTGAGTTATGCGAAATTTCGAAACAAAACGTAACGATTCTCCATTTCAGACAGAAAGCCATCTCCCCTGTGAAGCTCGAGCGGAGTGGCACCGCCTCTCCGACAGCCAAGCGGCACACCGACCTCAAAGTTGGTTTTCCCGTTGATGTGTCCGTGGATCTCCGCGATGGCTTTGTCCACAGCCGCCAGCTCGGTCGCCACGACCTTCAGGTTGTCGTCGATTACGGCCACGGCGGACACGTCCTCAGAATCCAGGCTCTCGAGCAGGGAGTCTCTCTCGTCGAGCAAGAATTGGACCAAGGCGCCGACGTCGGCCTCGATCTTGTCCTTCAGCCGCTGTTTCTTCAACTGGAAGACAGGGGCGGAGGATGAGGACGACGGAGCCGATGGCGGGACGTTTCAATGTAACCCGCGTCAGTTGGAACATTTCAGTGCAGCTTGTATCCAATGTGTTCACATCCTGTACTTCAGGACGACCAATTAAGCCGATGTGTAATTAATTGAAACCAATAATAACACGTAAGTGCGAAGTTTAAGACAATTTAAACCAAAAATGCATGTGTAATGTCAACAGGAAAGAACCTAAATATGCAACAAGAGGTCCACATACCCTGGCTTCGGTCCTGGTTCGCTCATCAGCCGTTCTGACTTTGACACATTGAGACTTCTGCCAGTTGAGCTCCATCAGCCTCAGTTTCAACTCCATCTGGAACAAACGCAGACAGGAAGAGAGACATGAGGACTCGTGACAAGACAAAACCCTCAAAAAGCATTACAGGGTGATCTTAGATGCAGCTAATAAGACGCATGGCAAGAGCCAAAATCTGGTGTTGGAACTACGAGAACGCTTGGACGTACCTTCATGTCATTCACAACTTCTGGCACAGGCGCCACCTCGTGGTGCCTGAAACGAGAAAAAGCATTAACAACTTCATTTTACGTGTGACACACACACACACACACACGTTACCAACTTGGCTTCTTCCCAGAAGTCTGCTACTTTTTTAGTATTACTAGTCACATTTATAGTTTATTGATACCATTTTTAATGTTATCATTATATTATAATATTTCTGCTATAATTAGTGCCATATGGATTGACCATGTGGAAATGTGATCATGTTGGTTATTCTGTGCACACAGCATCCATTTCTCTTCTTTGTGATATTGGTATACACAAATGCAAATTGTACTGTTATGGTGTGTTGTACTTTTTTGTAAACGCAGTTCTGCTGCTAAACTTTGCTCAAGTAAACAACTATTACCATCACACCGATGTCTGCAACATTAAAGTGGTGATAAAGAGGCACATTTGTGCATCCACCACTGCGTGTTCTGCTGTTGCTGATCTCTAATGGGAATGGGTGAATGAGTGTTTAAAATGAGTTTATGAAGCAAAGAATATAAAATAGTTTTGTGCTTTGCTGGCCAACTCTTGCATCTCTTCATTGGAACAATCATGGCTTTTTGAGAGGACTGTGCCATTGCGATAATTAGATTGACTTCTCCCATTCTGTTTAAGTGTGCTCATTAGCATGAGTAAAGGCCCACAACGGGGAAAGAGGTCAGGGAGAACCAAGATTACTAAAAGATCAAATGAGTCTCGTTTGGGATTACAAATAAACGACTAGTTACTGTGATTAATCTTACAAAAAAAGGGAACACCTTTTTCAAAGCATAATAAATTAAGGAACATCAATAATTGGCCTTAAAAAGCATCAAACACGACCAACCTGTGAGCTCGAGACTCCCTGCAGACCACGCAGATGGGCCTCTTATCGGTCCGGCAGTACAGCTTCAGCTCCTCGCCATGCTGCTCGCACTTCCCGTCCACTTTCACCGGCTTGGAGGGCGTGGGACAAGAGCCCAGGCAGTCCAGGTGGTCGAGCTTGTCCACCAGGTTCTGCACCAGGTAGTTCTTCGTGAAGCTCCTCTTGTTAAACACCTGAGAACAAAAGAAAGAGAAGCGCGCGGGTATCGGCTTGTAAGATGGCGCTTTTTTACTTCCGTCCACATGTGTATTTTGCGTGTATTCTCCAACACACAGACGGAGGTTATTACTCGTCTCCGACTTGCTGATAATTCTGCGTGAATAACGTCAGCCATTACAGCAGCTGCTACAAATAACGCTCGTTTCTGCGAATATCATTTTTAGTTAAAGACGAACTGAAATTCCGTTTTACACGCGTGGAAATGATACGTTTACAGCACATATAATGCGTGGGGGAAAACACAAATTCACGATAGGAAAATACAAACGCGTGCGATAACTAACCGTTCGGCATTGAGGGCACTGGTAGCCGTATTCTCCGCCATTTTCATCCCAGTGCATGCAGATGCAAAAGCGACAGAAATTATGGCCACATTTCAGGATAACGGGGTCTTTGAAGAAGTCCAAACAAATCGCACACGAGAGCTCTCTCCTGAGGTCTTCTCCAGCGGCGGTAGCCATGTTTACGAGCCAACAGCAACACACCACTGCCAGTGAAAAGCAGGAAGTAAAGGAAGCGGAGGGAGGGAAGCGGGCACTTTTTGTGCTGCGTCATTTCCGATTTAACCAATCAACTGCTTTATCTCTCTCTCTCTCTGTAAGGCATGAGATAAACAGACATAATAATTCATTCATTAAAGATAGAAAGAAAAAATGACGATAGAAAGACGAAATCATGATATAGAAAGTCATAACTATGAGATAGAAAGTCATAACTATGAGAAAGAAAGTCGAAATTATGAGATAGAAAATCGTAACTATGAGATAGAAAGTCGAAATTATGAGATAGAAAGTCATAACTATGAGATAGAAAGTCATAACTATGAGATAGAAAGTCGAAATTATGAGATAGAAATTCGTAATTCTGAGATAGAAAATCGTAACTATGAGAAAGAAAGTCGAAATTCTGAGATAGAAAATCGTAACTATGAGATAGAAAGTTCTAGAGAACTGCCAAAATACAGACAGCATATTACTGGACCACTGCTACACTGTGCTAAAGGTGAGGACTGAGGAGGTGGACCGATGAGGCCACGCTGGAGCTACAGTCCTGCTTGGCCGACACTGATTGGAGTGTTTTTGAGGCTGCTGCTATAGACCTGGATGAGCTCACTGATACTGTGACGTCATACATTAGTTTTTATGAGGACATGTAATGTGCCGACTAAAACCTTCTGTACATAGGACAATAAACCCCGGTTCACTGCAGCTCCGTCGGGCCTTCAGAAGTAGGGGGCAGGACTCTTTACCACCAGGCCAGGAATGCTCTGACGGGGGAGGTCAAGGTAGATAAGAAGAGCCACAGTGACAAACTGGAGAAACTGTTTTTTCAGCCAACGACCCCTCATCAGTTTGGAGAGGCCTGGATGTATTCACGAATTACAGGAGATCACTCACAGACACACCCACACCCCCTGCACTGAGGACAACCACCGACGGGCTGACGACCTGAATATCTTCTACTGCAGGATTGATAAACCCACTTCCAACTTCCAACCCCCCTTCTCACCTCTCCCAAACAACGGGTAGTCAGGTATGCAGAGAGAACTATTGGTTCCAGCCTGCCCTCCATCTTGGATTCTTCACACCCTGGACACAAGCTGCTCCAACTCCTCCCCTCTGGAAGGCGCTACAGAGCCCTGCACGCCAAAACCAGCAGACACAGGAACAGCTTCTTTACCTCCATCTGCACTATCACCACTTCCTTTCTGCACTAACACCCTCAATTCATTGTCACGAGTATTGTTGTTTTTATATTGTACATACATGTTGCTACTCTGTTGTCTTCGATGTCTTTTTTTATATTCATCCTGCTATTTGTAAATTACATGTAGGTACGATGAGAAGTGTAACCGGAGTCAAATTCCATGAATGTGCACATATACACTACCGTTCATAAGTTTTGGGTCACTTAGAAATGTCTTTATTTTTCAAAGAAAAGCACTGTTTTTTCAATAAAGATAACATGAATCAAAAATACACACTATACATTGTTAATGTGGTAAATGACTATTCTAGGTGGAAACGTCTGGTTTCTAATGAAATATCTCCAGAGGTGTATAGAGGCCCATTTCCATCAACTATCACTCCAGTGTTCTAATGGTACATTGTGTTTGCTAATCGCCGTAGAAGACTAATATCTGATTAGAAAACCCGTGCAATTATGTTAGCACAGCTGAAAACAGTTATGCTGGTGATATAAGCTATACAACTGGCCTTCCTTTGAGCTTGAAGTTTGAAGAACAAAATTAATACTTCAAATAGTAATCATTATTTCTAACCTTGTCAGTGTCTTGACTATATTTTCTATTAAATTTTCAATTCATTTGATAAATAAAAGTGAGTTTTCATGGAAGACACAAAATTGTCTGGATGACCCCAAACTTTTGAACGGTAGTGTACATGCCCAACTAGAATGGGCACTCGGTAGAGCGCATACCTTCGCATATCACAAGATTGGGCATTGAATTATGAACATGTTGGCATTAGTTGCATGCCAATTGGATATAAATTGACCGCGCTATGGTAAAAAGAAGATTTTGACCTTTTCATGACATTGACCTTGACCTTTTACCCGCTTGATCCCAAAATCTAATCAAATGGTCCCCGGATAATAAACAATCATCCCACCAAATTTCATGCGATTCGGTTTAATACTTTTTGAGTTATGCGAGTAACTCGCATACAAATAAATAAATAAATACACGCCGATCAAAACATAACCTTCCGCATTTTCAATGCGAAGGTAATAAAGCTGGAGATAGAAAGTCTAAATGACGAGATATTTAACCCGACAGTCATTTGACATTGGAATGGATTGTGAGTATTGAAGACTGATTTCAACGTGGCTTTACAACAGATGGAATATTTGATAATTCCCACCGCAGAAAGGATTTAAAGCTTCGGCATAGAAAGAATAAAACCGATGGTGACCCACTTCGTTGAACAGCAACTGGAAATATATACCGTGCTTTCGGAAACTCTCTTTTCTGGTTTCTTCTCCCTTTTTTGGTGCGCACCTGAAAAAAATCTCCCATCTCTGAAATTCATCCATCCCATCTTCTCCTGAGTCATCTTCGGAGGGGTTTTGTGCTTTCTCTGAGACACACATGCTCATCTTTATTTATTGAGAGCTTTCCTCTAAGCCGGAACAGCCAGTCGGTCCCCAGAGGACGGCCGGGACTCTCTGAGCTGGTCACCTGTCATGAGGTGTAGGACACTGGAATCAATACAATGAAGGAATACTTTATTAATGTTAACAGTGAACGACCTGCATACGTCAGATATTTACAAAGCTTTTCCAAAACTTTTGGTTTTTAATGTTCAAGTCAAAACTAAGCATTATATAAGCTACCTTCTCCACTCCACTTGAATACAATTATATCTCAAATGTGGCCTTAAATAAAAAAATGTTTTAACTTTTGTCATTCAAGCTTCTTTGCAGTCAATTCATTAAATAAGACAACCCCCTTTATAGTGCTCTAAATACCTCAAATTAGGAGAAAAGGAGAATTAATTAACTGTATTAATTTTTTACATTTTGTTATGTAAAATACGTTGAGGTGTTTTCGGATTTCATAATCAAAATGCAATACTTTAAAGTGGTAAAGGAGCACAATTACTTTATTTGATTGTATCACAAGGGTTCTTATGACAACACAGTGTGGTGGACTTATTTGGATAACTCCTATTAAAAAAGCTTTTTAATGAGAGGTTTAAAATATTGAGATCCAATAATCAACGAATATGTCTGCAGGACGCTGAACGTTCAATGCACATTTGTTTTTGGGCTCAGTTATGTACCGGTAGCACACGGCCATGCACAGACAGTGAGTGTGAAAGGGGAACGGCTGAGAGGAGCATCAGAGGTTCGTCTGGTTCACCTCACTGTGTTATGGCGTCGGGTCTTATCAATAAGGAGGAGAATAAGGAGTGTCTGGGTCCCAGCCGAAGGCCGCAGGAGACGGATAAGAGGGCCGGCTTGATGGGGCGGTAACAAAAGAATGTGTTGTTCCAGCAACAGAAGAGAGGGCCCATAAATCATGATATTTTCTCAGGAAGTCCAACGATAATGAGTTTAACGAAATGGAAAATAGGGGCCAAAAAAAAGTTCTTGCCAGCACAATATAATATGATATGTTATTGAAATCTGCAACAATTATCACGTGCAGTATTTTTTTACAACAAAATGATCTATTACCTGTAGTAATATATATATATATATATATATATATATATATATATACTGAATAATAACATGTCTCTTTCAATGTTAAGAAAACAGCATCAGATAGGAGCCGAGAGCAGCAAGTATTTAAAAATCTTCTTTAAAATGTAAAATAAAAGTTAAATATGCCATGAGCATGTTTATGTACTTTATTCTCTGTATATATTTCAGAAATAAGTAGCAAAAAAAAGACATTTTTTCACCCAGTTAGATTTAATCTTGTAGAGTAATAATGATCACTGAAGCACCGTCATGTGACTCCCGTTCTGCCGATGGGTCAGACTAAAACAGATGAAACGCTACTCTCTGTTATACGTATGTCTTGAGGGAGAGCGTGACGGACCCTTGTTCTGTTGAACTTCGACTGAACCGCTGTCATCTGACTCCGTTTTGACCGAGTGGCACACTAAAGTTTTTGTTTTTGCATGATGAAATATGTTTGTCTATTACAAAGCATGATCCGTAACACTGATGTAACATGTAAATTGCCTAGTCTGCACTTTTTTCTTTTTCTTATGTCCAAGCCGTGTGCCTCCAAGTTGGAAAGTCCCATGAGCTTTAATGAGTGAAGCCCTTTTGTGTACGATTAGACATATCTCATAAACATCTTGGAATAAGACTCCTGTGTTCTATGTTGATTTATGTTACAAACAACCCGCAGTTGACCCGTTTCACGTCAGATATTTTGACTAGTTATAACATTCCCGGTAGGGTTTTCCTTCTTTCATGCACATAAATGACCTAACTTTAAATACACGCTCATAGATGGAAACAGTACAAGTATAGCATTTAATTTGATCACAATCATACAACAATAAAGCGCCCAGGTAATTTTTGTTTTGAATTTCATTTGAGCCACGGCAAAATAAATTAGGCTGCTGTCAAATTTAAACTAATGTGTAACCCCCGTGTGTAATACGTATTATCACAAATATATTTTCATATATAAACACTGAGTAACTAAACAACACAAGTAAGCAACAATATTTATTCTTAAATACATATACATATAAACCCATTCATAAAAAGACAAACTGAATATCAAGTTTGATTGTTTGTGCTAAAATTGTCATATACATGGGGATAACTGGTGGTGGAATATACATTACATTGCATAGCTTGGATTGGCATGTGAGGGATGTGACTCAAAAAGTGCATTTGATGTCAGATATGGTTTTATTTCCAAATTCATCAGTGAAAAAAAAAAAAAAAAAAAAGTCAGCTGTGTCCTCCTCGCAGACTATATCCGTGTATGAACCATCACGTCACAAGCCGATTCACACCTCAGATGATTCCCGGCTCGTGTTCATCCCATTAGCTATAGCCCTGATAAATATTGGAAATAATAAAACAATGATGACAACACCATAAGACAAATATTTTAGGAATACTGATCCCCGGCATGTTGTATATCCATAGCAGAGTAAGACACAGGTGTAAACAACAAATGTAAACAAGAAACTTCACCAAGTGATATCAACAAAATAACGAGACAGAAGATTATATAAAATGCCCGAAACGTGATATTTCTCCTCGCGTCGTACCGATGCGTAAGCAGCGATTTTGCATCCTTTGTTCAAAAACACGACTTTCTGAAATCCCACACTGCAGTACGAGTGACAAACAAAGCTTGAGAAGAATAGGGGTCAAAGAATAATATTTGCATGTTCACAGCACCACACTTATTAGCAGTGTAACACAGACGTGGGAAGTGGCTCTGCAGAGATGCTCTCCATCCAACAGTAGGACATCGTGTTACAGCGTGGTAAAAGAAATACCTCCTGAGATGAGTGACTCTATCCACACATACCTTAACCAGTGCCATCAAAATATTGTTGAATCAATATGACAATATCACAGAAATTCACAGTGGAGCGACAGGATGGGTAGCAGGAAACAATGTGATAACAAAAGCAGGGCTGGACTGTAAACATGTGACGCGGTAAATTTCCGAGTGTTCAAGAATACAAATAGTGTGAATAACCCAGCAGCAGCAGTAATGATCAATACATCGAACATCATACGGTAATAAAAAGAAGAATACAAAAAAAGAGATTAGCTGGTTAATAAAGAGACATTTTAACTGTCGTGGTATTAATCTCCTGCTATGATAAGAGACATCTGCAGGTTCACTTCACAGATATTAAAGAGGTGGTGGCAGCTTATATTTTGCTTTTTCCATTACGAATTGTGTAGTTCAGAATAAATGTCTCCATGCAGATTTTAGGACACAACCGTTGGCCTTAAAACACACAGTTCACCCCCAGAATTCATAATCTGCACAGCATAGTCCCAAAACACTGAGGCTATGGGTTCTATGTTTACCTTTATTAATCCCCAATATGTTCATACATTTTATTAATCACCTGGCAATTGATGAACTGTATCACACCTTTGAGGAGAGTGTGTGAGATCGTCGTGTCAATATTTGACTTTTTCTTCATCAATAACAGAATTGTGAGGACGCTAAAAACATCTGGAATAATGCTGCACGATGTTGTATCCCTCGCTGGGAGAAAAGATTAGTCATATTTTTGGGAAGACACATTAGTCATATTTTTGGACCAGAGCTCACTAACGCAATGTTTTGACTGACAGGGAGAAGGCGGAGGGGGGGGGGAGGGGGGTGTGTCAATAACATCGGCGTGTTCTTTTTGAGGGAAGCAGTAGTCCTGTCTGTGTGAACGTTGACATCATCTTGTCCCCTCCGCCCGAGGTCATCCTGCAGCACTAAATCTCTGACTTGGCCCGCGTGACACAAGCTTTAAGAGAAAAAAGTGACCGGGACTCTCCAGAAGGGATAAAGCCGCTTCGGAGACTTTAAACACCCCGAAAGATCGTGAGTGAGAAATGAAATGTGGTGCTATACTGACAGCACGGGTAGGAATGTTAAAGTGAAGACACCCAATAGGACTGCACTCTGGACTTTACTGTTGCAGTGGTCAAAGGTTTGTCTTGGATCCAATACTCTATAAACACACACCCGATAACGCATATGATCAATCTCAAATTTTTGGTGTGATGAAAGCAATTAATTATCAGTAAAAAAAAAGAAGAAAAAAAATCCCGAAAATGGTATAAAACCCTCACATCCCGGTGATCCCTTTGTCCGTGTGCGCTCCCTCGTCAGACCTCGGAGCTGTTGTGGCAGTCTTGCATCCTCACCACCAACATGGGCTCCGTGCTGACGGACCCCTTCACCACCTCCTCCACCCCCTCCCTCCAGCCCTCCTTGCCGCCCTTCCGTCTGGATCTCAGCACCAGCGCCACGGCGACGGCGACGAGGACGGTGAGCAGCAGCCCCACCAGCGCCCCCGCCGTCGTCACCAGGCCCTCCTCGCCGCCCCCCGCGGTCAGCTCGCTGGGTCCCAGCCCGTCGGGAAACGGCTCGTTCGACCCCCCCGCCTGTCTCTTGGCGCGGTCCAACGCGATGTGCATGATGTTGGTGCCGCGGTCGTCGTCTGCCCCGATGTCGCCGGCGACCTCCGGGGCTTCGTCGCCGGCCGACCTCCCGGATCGGTGACCTCGGCCCCTCGGCGGGGTCGAGGCGATGTCGTCGTCGTCGTCGCCGGTGGCAACCACGGCGTGGTACTCCAGGCTGCGCTTTCCAATTCCTCTGTTTGCGTTCTCTTTGGAGCGGACTGTGTAGATAGTGTGGATGTACCACTCGCGGCCCGCAGCAACCTGAGAGAACAGGCGCACGTCTTAGAATGATGTTCCAATTTACAAAATGAGGAAACGGAATTGATTACAAATCTCAAATTGACAACATTTTGCAAACATCCATTTTTTTATACAAGATAATTACTCTAGAATTTGGATTTCTGTCAAAAATGCACTTAACCAGTCTCACATTGATTTCATGTAATGACGATTACAAATACAATACCTCCCCGCACTGCAGGAGTGACAGCCGTCACAACAAAGCTACCGGGTCAGAATAAAAAAATCGTCCCACTGGCTATGAGAAGCAGTAAGATGATTAATAACGGAGGAAAACAAATCCTAATCATTGTCCTCTTGTGATATAATAGCGTGTGCAACTCATTTGATATACCATGTGTGTCCGTGTGTCTGAAGAACTAGGACAGGTTCAAAAGGTGGAGTGATGAGAACCAAAGATGGCCGACATGTTCCTGGGTTCATCTTAGTGGACACAAGCCAAACAGGATGGGTTCTAGAGGCCCGGGGCGGTGGAGTGAGAGACGGCTTGTGCAAAACATCTCTCTCAGCTTCAGGAGCTCAAACACGGACATCACTCTACGGGGCTTCTGTGATGGTGTAAAGCAGGGGTCCCCAACCCCCGGGCCGCGGAAAAAAAGTGAATAAAAAAAGTTGTAATAAAAAAAAAAAATCAGTCAGAAAAATATATTATTTTGAAAAAGGACCGGATACACCCGTGTGTACGTCTGAGCCGCGTTCAGGAGTCTTAAAGTTCGGGTTTATCGCTGCAGGCGAGTCTCACGCGCCGAACCCTCTGCTGGCGGCACATTTCAGTGACAAAGAATCTTCAAACAGATTCAACCTGCTCAATGAATTCTGTCACTTCAGGGAAATGACAACTGTTTTCAAGTTGGCCGATAAAGTCGCTGCTGTGTGGGCGAGTGAACAGCGGAATATTCTACATGTTTCAGACGTTGACCGGGTGGAAGAGGCTTTTAAATGAGTTTGAGCGGTACTCCAACCACAAAAGACCCGACTGCAAAAGAATAGACCTGCAACCCATTCGTAAACAAACCCACCCGTGAATCGAGCCCGTCCGAGCTAGAAAAAAATGTGTTCGCGATGCAAATGACGGTGGCCTGAAGGGACATTTCACACAACAACTCTGCCGGTGTTCTAATGACAGCGACCAGAACTCGGTTAGTTCAGTTTCAGTTCAGTTTATTTGTATAGCCCAATTTCACAAATTACAAATTTGTCTCGGAGTGCTTTACAATCTGTACACATAGACATCCCTGCCCCAAAACCTCACATCGGACCAGGAAAAACTCCCAAATAACCCTTCAGGGGGAAAAAAAGGGAAGAAACCTGGAGGAGAGCAACAGAGGAGGATCCCTCTCCTAGGATGGACAGATGCAATAGATGTAATGTGTACAGAAGGACAGATTTAGAGTTAAAATACATTCAATGAATATGACAGAGTGTATGAATAGTTCATAGTAGGCATATTCCACGATGGAGACCTCCACGATCCATCAGGCAGATGGCGGTGGGGAGGAGGAGTGGGCGGAGTCTCAACAGGACAGTGGCGTAGTCATGAGCAGGAATTCCACGACCCAGACGATCCATCAGGCAGATAGGATCTATGCCGTCTCATAGGGTCCGATGACCCCATGAGACGTAAAGTCAAAAGGACTTCCGGTGAGAAAGCAGAGTTAGTAATGTGTGATTGAGAGATGAAAATTCATCCTTAAGGAGAGAAAAAGAGGAGATAGGTACTCAGTGCATCCTAAAACGTCCCCGGCAGCTATAAGCCTATAGCAGCATATCAAGGGGCTGGACCAGGGCAAACCTGATTCAGCCCTAACTATAAGCTCTGTCAAAGAGGAAGGTCTTAAGTCTACTCTTAAACGAGGTGACTGTGTCTGCCTCCCGGACTGAAATTGGAAGCTGGTTCCATAAAAGAGGAGCTTGATAACCAAACGCTCTGGCTCCCATTCTACTTTCTAAGACTCTACGACCTACAAGTAGTCCCGCATTTAGTGAGCGTAGCTCTCAGTGGGGCAATATGGTGCGACAAGCTCCTTAAGATATGATGGAGCATCACCAATCAAGGCTTTGTAGGTTAAGAGAAGAATTTTAAAAGTGATTCTTGATTTTACTGGGAGCCAGTGCAGGCAGCTAGTGCAGGAGTGATGTGATCTCTTTTCTTAGTTTTAGTGAGAACACGAGCTGCAGCATTCTGGATCAACTGGAGGGACCTAAGAGATTTATTAGAGCAGCCTGCTAATAAGGAGTTACAGTAATCCAGTCTCAAGTAACGAACGCGTGAACCAATTTTTCTGCATCTTTTGAGACAAGATGTGCCTGATTTTGAAATATTACGTAGATGAAAGAATGCAGTCCTTGAGATTTGCTTTACGTGGGAGTTAAAGGACAAGTCGATCAAAGATAACGCCAAGATTCTTTACAGTGGTGTTGGATGCCAGGGCAATGCCGTCTACAGAATCCACATCACCAGATAATTGATCTCTGAGGTGCTCAGGGCCGATTAAAATTACTTGGTTTTGTCTGAGTTTAACATCAAGAAGTTGCAGGTCATCCATGTTTTTATGTCTTTAAGACATGCTTGAATTTTACAGAGTTGGTTGCTCTCCTCTGGTTTTATCGATAAATATAGTTGAGTGTCATCTGCATAACAATGAAAGTTTATGGAGTGTTTCCTGATAATATTGCCCAAAGGAAGCATGTATAAGGTAAATAAAATTGGTCCAAGCACAGAACCTTGTGGAACTCCGTGATTAACGTTAGTGGTTATCGGCGTCATCGTTTACAAATACAAACTGAGATCGATCTGATAAATAGGATTTAAACCAAATTAGTGCCGTGCCTGAAATGCCAATCGACTGCTCCAGTCTCTGTAACAGGATGTCATGGTCAATGGTGTCGAATGCAGCACTAAGGTCTAACAAGACCAGGACAGAGAGGAGTCCTTTATCTGCTGCCATTAAGAGGTCATTTGTAATTTTCACCAGTGCCGTCTCGGTGCTGTGGTGTTTTCTAAATCCTGATTGAAATTTCTCAAATAAACTATTATGATGTGAAAGTCGCACAACTGATTTGACCACTTTCTCAAGGATCTTGGAGAGGAAGGGAGGTTAGAGATCGGTCTGTAGTTAGCCAATACCTCTGGATCCAGAGTGGGCTTCTTCAGGAGAGGTTTAATAACAGCCACCTTGAAGGAGTGTGGTACGTGGCCTGTTAGCAGAGACACATTGATAATATCTAATAGAGAGCCGCCAATTAAAGGCAAAACGTCTTTAAGCAGCCTCGTCGGGATGGGGTCCAAGAGACAGGTAGACGTGTTCGAAGTAGAAACCGTTGAAAATAATTGGTCACGGTTGATAGGAGAAAAACCCTCCAAATATACACCAGGGCATACAGCGGTTTCCAAGGCCATTCCACTTAAGGACAGATTGGCACTGGTTATGGGCAAGAGATTATTAATCTTGTCCCTAATAGTTAAAATCTTTTCATTAAAGAAGTTCATAAAGTCATTACCACTAAGGTTTATAGGAGCAGCGGACCAAACACACGTCTGTGTCGCCGTCTCCATTAGCGGCTCGTTGCAGGTCAACAAGCGCACGGCTCACACTAATTCGGCGTAATGATGAGTTGTAGTTTTGGCACTTTATGCCCTTCGTATAATTGTATGACGTCATATTTATTACGTCATTTATATTGCCGGTCCGTGAAAATAATTTCTGACACGGAACCGGTCCGTGGCTCAAAAAAGGTTGGGGACCGCTAGTGTAAAGGATGGAGATCGTGTACTGAACTTCAGCAGTCATTTCTGACAGTCTTACTTGAAGACTCAGAGATTCCTATTTCCATTCAGCTCACGGTTGACTACTTTCCGCGTCGCGTCTGTCCCGATGTCGGCGACGACCTCCGGGGCTTCGTCGCCGGCCGACCTCCCGGAGCGGTGACCTCGGCCCCTCGGCGGGGTCGAGGCGATGTCGTCGTCGTCGCCGGTGGCAACCACGGCGTGGTACTCCAGGCTGCGCTTTCCAATTCCTCTGTTTGCGTTCTCTTTGGAGCGGACTGTGTAGATAGTGTGGATGTACCACTCGCGGCCCGCAGCAACCTGAGAGAACAGGCGCACGTCTTAGAATGATGTTCCAATTTACAAAATGAGGAAACGGAATTGATTACAAATCTCAAATTGACAACATTTTGCAAACATCCATTTTTTTATACAAGATAATTACTCTAGAATTTGGATTTCTGTCAAAAATGCACTTAACCAGTCTCACATTGATTTCATGTAATGACGATTACAAATACAATACCTCCTCAAGACTGCAGGAGTGACAGCCGTCACAACAAAGCTACCGGGTCAGAATAAAAAAATCGTCCCACTGGCTATGAGAAGCAGTAAGATGATTAATGACGGAGGAAAACAAATCCTAATCATTGTCCTCTTGTGATATAATAGCGTGTGCAACTCATTTGATATACCATGTGTGTCCGTGTGTCTGAAGAACTAGGACAGGTTCAAAAGGTGGAGTGATGAGAACCAAAGATGGCCGACATGTTCCTGGGTTCATCTTAGTGGACACAAGCCAAACAGGATGGGTTCTAGAGGCCCGGGGCGGTGGAGTGAGAGACGGCTTGTGCAAAACATCTCTCTCAGCTTCAGGAGCTCAAACACGGACATCACTCTACGGGGCTTCTGTGATGGTGTAAAGCAGGGGTCCCCAACCCCCGGGCCGCGGAAAAAAAGTGAATAAAAAAAGTTGTAATTAAAAAAAAAAAATCAGTCGGAAAAATATCTTATTTTGAAAAAGGACCGGATACACCCGTGTGTACGTCTGAGCCGCGTTCAGGAGTCTTAAAGTTCGGGTTTATCGCTGCAGGCGAGTCTCACGCGCCGAACCCTCTGCTGGCGGCACAGTGCCAAAGAATCTTCAAACATATTCAACCTGCTCAATGAATTCTGTCACTTCAGGTAAATGACAACTGTTTTCAAGTTGGCCGATAAAGTCGCTGCTGTGTGGGCGAGTGAACAGCGGAATATTCTACATGTTTCAGACGTTGACCGGGTGGAAGAGGCTTTTAAAAGAGTTTGAGCGGTACTCCAACCACAAAAGACCCGACTGCAGAAGAATAGACCTGCAACCCATTCGTAAACAAACCCACCCGGTGAATCGAGCCCGTCCGAGCTAGAAGAAAATATGTTCGAGATGCAAATGACGGTGGCCTTAAGGGACATTTCACACAACAACTCTGCCTGTTCTAATGACAGCGACCAGAACTCGGTTAGGAGCAGCGGACCAAACACACGTCTGTGTCGCCGTCTCCATCAGCGGCTCGTTGCAGGTAAACAAGCACGGCTCACACTCATTCGGCGTAATGATGAGTTGTAGTTTTGGCACTTTATGCCCTTCGTATAATTGTATGACGTCATATTTATTACGTCATTTATATTGCCGGTCCGTGAAAATAATTTCTGACACAGAACCGGTCCGTGGCTCAAAAAAGGTTGGGGACCGCTAGTGTAAAGGATGGAGATCGTGTACTGAACTTCAGCAGTCATTTCTGACAGTCTTACTTGAAGACTCAGAGATTCCTATTTCCATTCAGCTCACGGTTGACTACTTTTTCATTTCTCACAAGGTAACGGAACATTCATTTCCACCACAATTACTACCTGGAACATGGCGGTGGAGTCCAACCTAAAGCCATCCGAGCCGGGCTGTCTGACGAGGGCCATGGCTGACGGGTCGTCCGCTGCCAGCGCGGCGTTAAAACGGACGTCACCAAACACGCGGGCCTGAGTTTCTGGCTGAGCCTTGTCCTGTTGAGGTGAGACAATAATCACCCTTCAGTATGATTGTAAAATATGATTTAGCGTCTCTCTGCATACTGAAATTTCATTTTTTTTTTTTAAACCTGAATTTACTCACGAGAATCTTAAATCGATAGAGCAGCGACGGAGAGTCCGCCAGGCAGCCGAATTCAAACCTGGTGGGGTTGAACTTCGGTACGTATCCGTCGGCGCCGGTGCAGAGGAACACCTTCTCGATGCTACAGAAGAAAGAGGCCCCCAGGTTCTGCACGGGGTCCACCATCACACGGCCGTAGATCGTATCGCCTAAAATAAAAAGCGGGAATTAATCCTAAAGCCTCCATTATTTCGAAAGAAACACAGACTACTCAATGGAAGTAAATGGAAGTGTTCTGTAAATGTTTTAGCCAATGAACTAGTACTTTACTGCCAACCATCGTCCACAGCATATACTGCTTTAAAATGTATTGTCAAAGTAAAAATTCACTCTATTCTCTCCACAATGTTTTCATATTGGTTTTCTGCCAGGATTGACTTGCTTTGAGGCTCAAATATGAGAAAAGAAAATAACTATTTACAACATTTAAAAAGCTGATGTAGTGATCACTGTGATGGAATAGCCACAGTAGGTCAAGCGAGATTTATTTTTGGCAAGTGCATTTTCATATTGTGACGTGAACTCAAACCAACTTAAAAAAAGGTAGAAAATCAATTAAAAAACTTAGCAGAAGTCATTAAACTAAATATCTGTGTACACAATGGGATACAAACATCTATAACCACACGTAGAGTCTTTTGTGAAAGGGTTTTTTTCTATTTTGGGGAGTTTTTCCTCATCCGATGTGAGGTCAAAGGTCAGGGATGTCGTATGTGTACAGATTATAAAGCCCTCTGAGGCAAATTCGTAATTTGTGATATTGGGCTGGATAAAAGAAACTGAATTGAATGAAAAAAAACCTTTAGAGGGCCGTACCCTCAGAAAAGGCCACGTCCGTCTCCTGAGCGAAGCCCATGGAGCCGTCAGAGAGCCACAAGCTCCTCTTGGACAGCAAGAACATCTGAGTGTTCAGACTGAATTCCACTGCCACCGGGTCGCTCACCTAAAGCGGGAGAGAGAGCGAAAGAAAGAAAGTATCATAAATATTAATAATGAATGAAACATGCCCCTATTGGAGCTAAAGGTCGAAACACAATCTGCCTTACTTGCTGAAATCTGATGTCTAGATCGAAGGTGACTTGTTCTCTGGGACTGCACACAGGTGGGAGAGTGTATTCCACTTTCTGGGCTGTTGTGCAGGGGGTCAGCTTCACCGTGTAGGCCCCGGAGTAGTCCCTCACCTGTAGGGGGCAAAGAGGACGGACACGGTGGTTCACTCTGGATCGGTTCGTGAAGATGCACAGTGGATGTTTCAATTTCATGTTGTCACACTTACAGCAAAGTCAGAGGTGAAGGTCCACTGCTGGACCGGCTGGTCGTAGGTGGGCTCGCTCCTCACCAGGGTGAGGTTAAAGGTCAGGCCGGGGTGGTCCGCACTCATCACCAGGGAGGACATGAAGGTTGCTAGGTGATGAAAGTGAGGGAGGGAGGGGGACGTTCATGATGGAAGAGACTCGTTCACAATCAAAATCAATAGCTATTCCATTAAACAAGTGGTTCTCGAACTTTTTCTGTCCCCAAAAATGTTCATGCCCCACCGCCCCAAGGAAATAGTCGATGCTGACTTTTTATCGAAATAACTTTGTGTGACTTTTTCAAATAATAGATTAAAGAAAATTGAAATCACTTTCAAGTAAACCAAATGTGCAATCACTTTGTTAGAACAATGCAAATAAGTTTGTTGAGCTTTTGTTTTGAAGGGCAACAGCAGAAAAGCCGATCTCGGGATATTGGCTTTTGGCAAAACGCCAAGAAACAGCGAGTCGTGGCATTTACACAAAGGAACAGGCATTTTAACATGTATTTATTAATGACTTAGTTGTATGTCCTTGTACTTTGAACTTGTGTAATATGTGAAGTTCTCAATAAATGTCTTTCTGCATTTCCTCCTGCGCCCCACCTGCAGTACCACCGCGCCCCACTAGAGGGGTACGCCCCACAGTTTGCCTTAAACTAATCTAAGGCGCATTTGCATCTTCAGTGAACCTCATGTGGATTAGTAAATGTGATACAGTTAAAATAATCTGCCTCACCATCTTTTTTTATTTTGCCACCAGGATGAGAGCCCACGAACAGACCCCTGAACCGAGCCTTGGTGCGGAAGTTCACCACCAAACGTCCCTGTTCATTGATGCGCATGCTGGTTGGATACAAAGAACCTGGACAAACGCAAACAAAAATATTTTTACAAACACAGTTTCTTTTACATTTGGATATCTGGTCCAGAAGCATTGCCACGGCGCTCACGGCTCACGGGAGCTCACCCTGTAGCTCGGCCTTCGGGGGACTGCCGATGCCGTCCTTCCACAGGATGGCCGTGTCGTACACAAACGTGAGGCGCAGCTCCGACTGCAGGTCAAAGTGCTGCCAGCCGCCAGTTCCCACGGGAGAGTGGAACACGTAGGACACGTACAGAGGCACGCGCAAGCTCACGTAGGACTGGACCAGGTTCAGCACCTGGAGGGATCCGGTTCAATCAGCGAGGAGTGAAGAACGGTGGCAACGGAAAAAACATTTAAAATGCATTATTTGACAAGGCAATTAATATCACATTACATTACATTCCATGTCTTTTAGCTGACGCTTTTATCCAAAGTGATTTACAATAAGTGCATCAATCATGAGTACAAACTCAGAACAACAATCCAGAAAGTAACATTACTTCAAGATAGCCAAATTACAAAAATACCATGAGAAATACCATCAGTAATACTATGAGTAATATCATAAGTAATACCATGAGTAATATCATAAGTATTATCATAAGTAATACTATGAGTAATACCATAAGTAATATCATAACTCATAAGTAATACCATGAGTAATATCATAAGTATTATCATAAGTAATACCATGAGTAATATCATAAGTAATACTATGGGTAATACCATACGTTATACCATGAGTAATATCATTATTATCATAAGTAATACTATGAGTAATACCATAAGTAATATCATAACTCATAAGTAATACCATGAGTAATATCATAAGTATTATCATAAGTAATACCATGAGTAATATCATAAGTAATACTATGGGTAATACCATAAGTAATATCATAACTCATAAGTAATAACATAAGTAATACCATGAGTAATACCATAAGTAATATTATAAGTAATACCATCAGTAATACTATAAGTAATAACATACCGTGATAACTACCACACAAAATAACATCAGTCATATCATAATTAATATTATAAGTAATACCATAAGTAAGAGACATTTAAGTGCCACTGAAGTGCTAATATATTTTTATTAATGGTAAAGTCTAAAAATATGTGTTTTTAGTTTCCGGTGGAAGATGTGGAGACTTCCTGCTCACCTGAAGTCAAATAATAGACCACAGTTTATTCACTTGATATTATGGTTGGAGATATAAGCAAGAAATCTGAGTATGTATGACTAGAACTGAAGTATCCTTTTCAGATTACGGGGTGACAGGTGGATGCATTAAGTGCTGCGCAGATGAAAAAGATGAACACATTGTTCTCCTCCGCGGGACACTTGAACTCTTCCACTCCCACTCGGTGTTGTCAAACACGAGAACGTCTGACTGTTGAGACAAGGAGCCACTGTGGGCAGCGGCGTGGGCTTGTGTTGCTCTTTTCCATCTGGTTTCTTTGTCACGATCATATTTAAATAGACTTTAAAAACCTTGAAAAATAAAAACATGATACCCAACACCATTTTTCTGGATGATTCTATATAATTAAAAAACCCCCGTTAACTTACATTCTTAGACATATCTCCATGAGGCCAGCCACTAGGTGTCTCTGTTCACCAACATTATACAGTATGCGTGAACTATGTGCTCTTCACAAGTTGGACAAATACTTAGAAACAGATTGAAAATGCTCCACATTGTGTTTGTTTGACTCAAAATGTGTCAATGTGTATTATTAATTACTGCAAATTACTGCATTGATCGCTGGGCAGGAGATGCATTGTTATGAGAAACCTTTTTGGGGTTGTTTTTGGGATCAACTTGAGCACATATATTGTAATATCTAATTCTCCTGTTATGAGGCCCCTCCTCTCTACTTCCTTCTGTCTCATGGATTGTGGACATTTGGATCGTGGTCCATGCCTACGACTAATTATTCCTACATTCTGTCATATTCATTGAATGTGTTTATGTAACTCTGTAATCCTTCTGGTCACATGACATCTATTGTTTGTGTCCATCCTGGAGAGGGATCCTCCTCTGTTGCTCTACTGAAGGGTTCTTCCATGTTTTCCCTGTGAAAGATTTTTTTTTCTATTTCTCTGGAATTTTTCCTGATCCGATGTGAGGTCAAAGGTCAGGGATGTCGTACGTGTACAGCTTGCAAAGCCCTCTGAGGCAAATTTGTGATATTGAGCGATATAAAATAAACTGAATTGAATAATCTTATTTCTAAAATAACATTGGGCCACAAAGTGCCACTGCGTTAGCAGTCCGGTGTCATCGCACACAGAGGGAGTGTGCGAGTCGCAGCTGAACACGACCCCAACCTGCTGAATCAGGATCCAGATGAAAGATTATACGACTGCTCGCTGTGAGACAAACTACCTCAGCGCTAAGCTTCACGAAGCCATTGTTTTATTACAACCCCCTGAAAATAAATTCATACTGCATTGAACAGTAATAAAAAAGATAGAGCTTGTTCACAGTGGGTTCCCCTCGAAATATCATGATCTTTACTTTTCCTGCGAGTTCTAACTTTCAATTAGTGCGTGTCGTCTCCAGACAAAAACATTTCATTAACTAGAACGGGCACTCGGTAGAGCGCATACCTTCGCATATCACAAGATTGGGCATTGAATATGAACATTTTGGCATTAGTTGCATGCCAATTGGATATAAATTGACCGAGCTATGGTAAAAAGAAGATTTTGACCTTGACCTTGACCTTTGACCCCAAAATCTAATCAAATGGTCCTCGGATAATAACCAATCATCCCAACAAATTTCATGCGATTCGGTTTAAAACAAATTTTGTTACGCGAATAACACGCATACAAATAAATAAATAAATACACGGCGATCAAAACATAACCTTCTGCATTTTCAATGCGAAGGTAATAACTCAGTTATGGAGAAGAAAATACAAAGCTGTCACGAAATCCAGCTTTGACTTTTAAGAATCTTGATCAATGTTTAATTAAACATTGATCAAGATTCTTATGAGTCAAAATCCAATGATTTTGATTGAAGATGAATTTGATCTTCTAAAAGATAGCTGAATTATGTAATTATTTTCGCGTGCTTTGATTCTTGCCCCCTTGGTAGAGGCACGATTATGACTGCTTCTTTTTCTTCTTCTCTTTCGCTACTCCTTGATAAAAAAAGAAAGAAACATAACCCCAAGGGGCAAAGTGACGGTGATGCCTCTTAACGAAGTGGACTTGAGGCACACACACACACACACACACACACACACACACACACACACACACACACACACACACACACACACACACACACACACACACACACACACACACACACACACACACACACACACACACACACACACACACACACACACACACACACACACACACACACACACACACACACACACACAAGTCTGATTAGCAACAACAAGCTCACAGATCAAAGGCTGGAGGAACACAAAAGAGCAGCAGGACACAAGCGAGGGAGCAAGGGTCCGTCTCCTCATCCACAACAACAACAACAACAACAACAACAACAACAACCCATGACGATACTGCAGATCTGTACGGTATCCAACACGAAGAGAACGTTTCACGTTTCAACGATGCAACAACGGCTACGGGAAGTTTGTTAGCATCCATCTAATTGACAGCCGGCACAAGATGATGAAACAGCCGACTTCTCCGGTGGGTTCAACCGTCGTGCCACCGAGCTCGTGAAAAAAGAGGAAACTGGGCAAAGGTGCTGCTGAAAATAAAGAAGTGACTTCCATGTCATCATTTCACAGATTTACTGTTAATCTAAGCTTTGAATATTCAGTGTTGATAGAGTAGCAGTGGTGAACATTAAGGGGATGACAGATGGCAGGTTGGCTGTACTTTGTGTGTGTGTGTGTGTGCTTTTTGCATGCACACAATCACACGTTGGGGCACAGAGCTGGCACGCAAACACACACACACACACACACACACACACACACGTACACACAAACACACGCGCACAAAAAGCTGGCAAACAGACATGGTAAGTTCTGTCTGTGTGACCCTCTCAATTAACTGGCTGTAAATAGACAGAACATTCAGACAGAAACAAACACAGGTGAACACACACACACACAGACACAGACACACAAAAACACACACACACAAAAGGCTGACACTCAAACAGATGTACATACAAACCGTCAATTGGAATTTATAAGTTGTAGACAAACGTACACACACACACACACACACACACACACACACACACACACACACACACACACACACACACACACACACACACACACACACACACACAAAAGGCTGACACTCAAACAGATGTACATACAAACCGTCAATTGGAATTTATAAGTTGTAGACAAACGTACACAGAAACACATAGACGCGCGCACGCACGCACACACAGACAAACACACACGCACACACACACACAGACACAAAAACACACACACACAAAAGGCTAACACTCCAACAGATGTACATACAAACCCTTGATTGGAATTTATAAGTTGTAGACAAACGTACACAGAAACAGAAACACACACACACACACAAAAGGCTAACACTCCAACAGATGTACATACAAACCCTTGATTGGAATTTATAAGTTGTAGACAAACGTACACAGAAACAGAAACACACACACACACACACACACACACACACACACACACACACACACACACACACACACACACACACACACACACACACACACACACACACACACACACACACACACACACACACACACACACACACAAAAGGCTAACACTCCAACAGATGTACATACAAACCCTTGATTGGAATTTATAAGTTGTAGACAAACATACACACACACACACACACACACACACACCTGTCCATCAGTCCCGATGGTGCCTCCGCAGTCGGTGAGCAGCTCAGACATGTGGTAGTAGCTGGTGAACTCCCAGACACAGGCGTCGAGGTTGAGGTTCCTGTAGAAGCGCAGTGTGCTGTTCCCCCGCAGAGAGCCGCTGAACTGATAGGGCGCCGCGTCGCCCGGGCTTTCGGAGCTCCGCGTCGAG
Source organism: Pseudoliparis swirei (assembly GCF_029220125.1). NCBI lineage: Eukaryota > Metazoa > Chordata > Actinopteri > Perciformes > Liparidae > Pseudoliparis > Pseudoliparis swirei. The sequence goes on from NC_079390.1 coordinate 5,543,899, forward strand.
GCGGTGATGAAGCCGTGACCGGTGGTAACCTCATCGTAGTCGAGCAAGTTGGAGCAGCGGTGGTTTCCGACCCGGGTTCCGTCCGGACTCAGGGTCAGTTCAAAGTTCATGAGAGGGCGAGTGGAGACGACCGGCAGCATGCCTGCAAGGGGCGAGAAGGAGACAATGTGATGCTACTCACGGTGCACAAGGACTGGGGGAAATGATTTACTTCAAAAACTCAAGTGGAAAAGAAATAGTTCACAGAAAAGCGTCAAACAGAAGCAGGGGAGCGACAGGCAAACATGGAAGGAAACCTGGAGGAGACGAGGCAGAAGGAAAACTGATTAAAAATCAAGAAGGATATGTTAAGTAGCGGGTGTGCTGGAGGGTTTTTACAGGGGGGGGGGAAGATCTGGCAAGATCTACATTCTGGCTGTCACGCTCCTGAGGATCCACGGACGTGAATATTACACACAGTACATTACTCCTCACTTCCTCTGTGGTACAAGTCCTGCCTCCAGCTCCTCTACCCACCATCCATGTGAGGCATGGTGACAGTCACTTTGATGAGGTTAGGGTGTTTCGGGTCCTCCGCTCCAGTGTAGCGCAGCTTGGCGGAGAACGGCTCCGCGCCGACGGTCCCCATCTTACGTGGTTGACACATACCTTCACATGATAGAGGAACAAGAGAGGGCTAAGCATGAGGACCGACGGCGACGCTCTCGAAGGAAAGACGAAAAACATAGAAAAATGTGTAATACATGTGTAATAAACGTGTAATAAACGTGTAAAATGACAGAATGCAACTACAATACTCGTTAATTAATGCAACAATGAGCGTAGCATTCTCTAACATTCACAGCATACCTTTTCGCTTTGCATATGTTGTGCCCATAATACATTGTTAATCATGCAGCTGTACTGTTCATTCAAAAGCATTCGTGATGCTCGGAGAACAAAAGCACTCTTGGTTCTCATTGCAACATCGGGGTTAATCCCCCGTTCAATTCTTTCTCCAGAAAACTGGCATTACAAAAGACATGGAGTCGGATGTTCATTGTTCTGCCCTCACCTTCCTCCCGGCTGATAGTGATGACGGGGCTACTGAGCTCTAAACCCTCATCCCCGTTAGAATTAACGGCTCTAGCAGCACACTGGACCCTGGAGCCCGCCTGGAAGTAGACCGAGTCCAGTGTGATCATCTTGGAGGACGTAAAGAAGGTGTCAAAGTCCACCTCCCTCATGGGACTGGTGACGCCATCGGGGCCAGCCGGGGCGCTGATGAGCCAGCGGTAGTGGGTCAAGGTGTCGTTGATGTGCTCGCTGACACAGATAGAGCCCGTCTTGTCATAGTCTGGGTATTTTGTGTTGCAAGCCTGGAGGATGGATAAGGAATAGAGAGTGAGAGTGGGCGTATGGGCCGGGGACAGCAGAGAGATGGGAAACGATACAGCAGACGCCAGAGGACAAAAGGAGAATAAAAGGTGCGGAATACAAACGAGTGTGCAAGGGTTGCCAAGGAAATACAGATGTTTCAGTGTGTTTTCATATTCAAGCTCTAAAATGTGAGATATGGGACAAAAAGGGTAAGCGTTTGAGGAGGTATTTCCTTAAACCTGTTGACACCGTGCCTCCTGAGGCAGCACGAAACATTTGAGTTTCGACAAAGACCGTTTCATTTCCCCTGTGCGGTCACCTGAGAATAACATCCATTGAAGGGTCTCCCTGAGCCTGTATTCGAGAGTGGAAGCGACTCTCCGGTATTTGAAAGCGTGAGCACTGTAGCCTACTAAAGTGTGCAATATGTCTTTTGAGGATGGAAAGGCCAACTCCGGAAGGACAGCTTAACTTTGGCTGAAGAAAAAGTATGATTAAGTAAGAGTCCTGAGGGATCACAATGGGCCTTCCACTCCCAGATGATGTGGGTCCAGCTCCTGCTCCCTCATTCCAGAATAAGCCTACAGATTGAGTCTGTCAAGTTACAGTTTTACCGGGCGCCGCTGCAGTGAACTCTTTTGGCAGAGGGAGGAATACAATTCAAAAGATGTTTCTCAGTATATAGTGTTAGTTTGACTCACTGTAACACAGATGACAGGGTAGCCGGCTGCTGGATGCAGGTTGTCTGGCGTCCTGGCGACATCGTCGTAATAGAGCAGCGACACCACGTGAGGCAGAGAGGGGAAGGTGACATCCGCCATGCTGTTGGCCTCCTCGATGTAAACTATCATCTTAGTCACCTGTTCCAGAAACGAGAGATATGAGACCGATGGCAACAACGGGACACAGTGTGCCGTTTGTGTTATCATCGATGGAATGATTAAAGTCATCGCAGCGCTCCATGTGTTCATGTAGCACCCTGAAATATGTTATGTCATATATCTTACCAATTTAATACAACTGTGTACATTTTTTATAATTTCCAATAAATGTCTGTTTAAGTTAATTCATGTATTATTTCTAGAGTGTTGATCACCTGTAAACATAGTAATTGTGAAGGGATGAAAGTGCTTGTTGTCCCTTTGGAAGAGAGCACTGTCTCTTTAAGAGATGGGCGCTGTCTCTTTAAGAGAGGGTCACTGTCTCTTTAAGAGAAGAGCACTGTCTCTTTACGAGAGGAGCGCTGCCTCTTTAAGAGAGGGGCGCTGTCTCTTTAAGAGAAGAGCGCTGTCTCTTTAAGAGAAGGGCACTGTCTCTTTAAGAAAAGGACACTGTCTCTTTACGAGAGGAGCGCTGCCTGTTTAAGAGAGGGGCGCTTTCTCTTTATGAGAGGGGTGCTGTCTCTTTAAGAGAGGGGCACTTTCTCTTTAAGAAAGAGGCGCTGTCTCTTTAAGAGGGGTGTGTGAAGAGGAGGTGCAGCTGAAGACAAAACAACGTATGCTTGTTTAAACCGGGAACTTGTTAAATATAAGTTGCAAAACAGAAGAACGCCGAGTTTCTGACCAGTTCATTTTAAGGGTGCAACATTTACAATCTCACAATGGCTGATTCTTGGCTTCTCTTTCTCTTCTCTCTCTCTGATTTCTCTCACTCTGCCTCATTTCTTTTGCGGGTGATCTATTATTTATTGGGAAATGTTTTCTTCCCTCTTTTGGCTGTGCTAAAAAGTTGTACTGGGCAAGGACACCCTTGAAAAAAGAGATCCCTGGTCTCAGTGGGACTGAGCTGGAGGAATAAGGGTCAAAACAGAAAGAGTTAAATAATAGAACAAATTCATCACTTTAATAGAACACATTCTGACCTGAGTTTCAGCCACCATGTTTTCATCGGGCTTCAGGTGGAGCGTGAAGGCTTCCCTCATCTCTCGGACGCCATCAAAGAGCACCTCCACCTCCACCACGTGTTCCTTATCGCCCTCTTTGAACTCAATGTCTGGCCACACACACACACACACACAAACACGGACCCCGTGAAAAACAGCTTCAAACCCATCATCAAGAGATGAGTGTGTGTTGCATTGAGGATTTGTACTCGAGTGATTGTTGTTATGCATTGGGGAACTTTCTTTTCTCTTTTTTGAGTTAAGTTTTCCACAAAAACTAAACTGAAACGCATTGCAGGTTTTTATATTTGCATAGTTCATAAAAGCGGCCCATCTTTTGGTGTGGTAAGTTATAGAGCTTTGCATTTGAAATGGGCTGCGCTGAAAAAAATAGTGTTTTCATTTGAGAAATCCAACGCTGTGTGATTCAAAACTGCTGGGAAATTTGAACGGTGGGTAGTCAGGTATAATTTTAATACACTGTATGTATGCATATAAATATGTTAAGTCTTGATGAAGCCAAGCAAGGTTCATTGGGCTTACAGCTGAGTGGACAGAGGGGGGATTTACACCCTGCTGACAAGGCCTGAAATATACTGAAATTCAATTAAAAAGTACACGACCCTCCACTGGACTATTGCAGATATTACCTTTTCCCACTCGGGATGAAAATAGAAAATCAATGACCCTCGCCCAAATAAATCCTCCATGCCCATGTGGTGCTGTAAAGGTGGTTTTAGGACATGCACTTAACGTGTTAAAGGGGAAAAACAGTGTTTCCTTTTTATCTTATTTCTTTTGCTAAAGATGTTGGTGATGTTTCAGACTTTGGGATTCATCCACTTGGTTTCCACTCTTCTTTCTTTCTTTCTTTCCCTTGTTCACATCAAGTGTGTCTTTAGTTTTTGTCAAGGTCACATTTTCTCTGTATGAGGAATATTTTTAACAGCAGCTCGATTTGAGTCTGCAAAGCATCATCCAATTTTTTTGAGGGATTTAGCTTTTAAAAATTGTTTATATAAAAATGCCACAATGTAGCTTTGACCCCGCGAGACAGAAGACGACGCGCGTGAGGTTTTACCTTGAGACACGGGGAAGTAGTCCACCCCTGAGATGGCCGACCCGTCTTTGGTGTGGACGCGGACCACCGACACTTTGGATGCGTCGCCCACTCGTACCACGGGGATCCTCACGGTTGCCGCGGCGCCCGCTTCCTTCGGTTCGCTGACGCTGAACTTGGTTTGCAAAAAACGAATGATGGGTTCTGGAGGTGCACAGAAAGGCAGAACATTATCGTAAAATCCGGGGGGAAAAAACTATTGTTTAATCACCCTCCCCCACCCCCTCTTTATTATCACTGCTCATGACAATTAGGATTTAAAACCATAAGTGTTCATTTTTACCATATGTTTCATATTAGCCGAAACTACTATTCAGCAAAATAGAACACTAGATTAATTTTTTTAATTGTCCAAACCCCCCCCCCCCGCCCCCCCACACATGTTCATTACACACTCACTGTCAGCTGTGTCCTTGATCTTCAGCACGGTCTCATTCAGAGCTCCCACAGACGCTCCAAACGGGGAGTCGCTCTTCGGGTTCCCCAAGACCAAGCGCATCTCTTCTCCTTCCTCGTACAGCGTGTCGTCAACCAGTGAGAGAACGCACGGCTTCTCCGTGTCGCCTTGAGTGCACAGCGAGAAGGTGACGATGATGGGAGATTAAAAACATATATTTTTATATGAGGTGGAAAAAATAATAGAATAATTCTTTCTTTTTTTCTTGCTCTTTACAGCATGTAGAATTTTATTTATAGAACTTAAACCCACAAAACTCTTCCTCAAGAGTTCAGCAATCTGTTTACATACTGAAAAGAGTGCAGAAGGTAGTGTGTGTGTGGAACACAGTTAAACTTGCAATAACTTGTAACATTTGCATAGCACAGCAAAAAAAGAAAGAAAAGTGTGACAAAAACAGACCAAAAAAAAGTCTCGGTTAGAGCTGTTTATTTTAATTAAAAAGGGTGTCAACTCTCACAGCCCACTTCATTAATTAAAACAATTGAGAGAAGAAAAAAACACGTGTGATATACAGTACTTTTTGTGATTAATTAAATACCTGGCGAGAAAGTGATGATGGATGTTTCCGTGTTGGGTCGCTCGTCGAAGTCGGAGGCGACCTGAGCGGAACCCTGGCGGGTGTAACAGCGGACGGTGGACGTGTGTCTGATGTCGCCGCTGCGGTACAGCGTCGCCGTGATCCGACCGTCGCTCTCCTCGCCGGCGTACACTGGCTCGCGGAACTGTACCTTCGGTACTGTTTGGGGGAAAAAAAAGATAAAGATAATAAATACATCAAATTTCAATCATCACATTTGAAAAAAGGGAATAATGTATTTTCCGAGCTGTGTCTGGGCTGAATTTAATGATTAAAAAAAAAGAAAAAGAAAAGCTAATCAAATAACACAGCTGTCACAACAAGCTTTTTTTGGACTGAAAATATATAAATATGAAATGAAGGTTGGATACAAAGTTTTGTAAGGCTTTCATGCGTTCCAAGGCTTTCAATGTTTGAGCTGAATGCATTTAGCAGGATTGGTCTTTTGAGGCCCATCCATATCTGTACAATCCGTCAGTAAGGCTGACATTCCTAGACTCAAACCACAAGCATAGAAATAATAATAATAATGATTATACAACTTTTGATTTGCAGAGTGCTTTAAAATGTACCCAGTAAATACTGATGGTGAGAAGAGAAGCAGTCAAATCCTCTCGGCAAATCAAGTCACTCACAGTCAGACACAGAGTCATTGATGAACACGGTAGCCTTCCCGGGTTCTCCCAGGATGCCGTTCATCGGCATGCGAAGGACGAGCTCAAAGCGCTCGGTGCCCTCCAGCTCCGGTTGTCCAAGGTCATCCAGGACGGTGACCCTGAACGTCTGCACGCTGACGCCCGGGGCGAAGTCCAGGTTACGACTGATGCCCACGTAGTCAACGCCGGCTAGAGAGAGAGAGAGAGAGGGACGGATAGAAGAGGAACAGAATGCAGATGATTTTATTTCACAGGTGTCAAACACAAGGCCCGCCACATAATTTTATGTGGCCCTTGACGCCTTGAAAAGACACACGATGACCTTTTCTTCAAGAAATTTAAGAAAAATATCCTGTGCTTTTATTTTGAAGGTTTCAAATTAAACTGACTTTAAAAAAAATAATAGAAATATTTTTACGTCCAATATTTCGCCACTCGAATAAACAATAATCAAATGCAAAGTGAGTTATTTAACAATATGTTCGAGATTAGCTTATACAGTTTCAGGTACACTGGCCCTTTAAGAGGCAGCCACGATGCTGATGTGGCCCACGGGGAACATGAGTTTGACACCCTTGTCTTATTGGTTTCCGATACATCACAAGCAACAACTGACTCTGGGAGCGGGGAGCTTTACCTTCTGCCGAGACGGGCTCGGCCTTGCGAGAGCGGACGGTGACGGTGCCGGTCTTGGTCAGATCGGTCCCCGTCCTCCACACTTTTACCTCCACGTATCCATCGCTCTCATCCACGTGATACTTCACCTCTCCAAAGTAAAACACTGGAGCTGGAGAACAAACAGAGTACATGAGAAATAATCAAATGAGGCAGTATTGGTTTATTCCTCTATAATCTTCTTTATTCTAAGAATGTATTTCCAGACTGAGCTCCAACTGTTTAGTGCACATCTTTTTAGCATAAACGTACGATCTTTTTCATGCTTTGTTAGTCGTCTCTTGTTGTTTTGAAGCATAACTCAAACTATCGATGGACACTTTCGTACCAAGCGACTTCAACCTCATATGACCCCACCTTTGTAGCAGGGTTCTTTATTCATGACTTATTTATTTAGTGTTTAGTGTAACTTGTCTCCTCTCCTTGTGTGGTAACTGTCAGCGACCATCTGCAGCTCTGACATGATTCATTTGTAAAGCCGGCCGCTGGACACAGAGGTCAAACAGCAGCAGCCCATTAATCTGAAGTTAAACTGCAGGGAGGCGTGACCTCTGATCCCACCTCATTGTTCCCATTGTTCTGACGGGAAACCACCGAGTACTTTTAACAAGAAGAAAGATGCAGTTAGCACTGACAAACAAGGCGCCTCTCTCTCTGTGTGTGTGTGTGTCTGTTTCTCTGAATGTGGTAAAGGAAGATGGTGAGACGGAGAGAAAGCGGCACCCTAGACTGCTCAAAGGCGTATTTGAACTGGCATTGTTTCCTGAGGCAGCAAAGTGGAGGCAGTCCAGTGTGTATTTGACAGCTTCATCTCTCACTCACCCACCCCCCCCCACTCCCCTCCCCCCGCCTCTGTCAAGTCTCTCTCTCTCTCTTTCTCCCCCTCCCCCCAAAAATGACAGAATGAAAGTTCTTCCTTCTCCGTTTTAAGCTTCCACCCTCACTCAAACTCCCTTCTCATATTCTGGCATATAATCCAGAAATAGCATTTGGCGTATTATCATTTTTTTCTTGTGTCATGATCAAATACTTCTGCAGTCCAGAGGTTTCTTTTTATCCCTCTCTCTCTCCTGAATAATACTTTTTTTCTAATATATGAACTTTCATATTATATTTATATACTTTAACTGTGCCAGATAACAAAACGATGCGCACAGTTGTACTCAACAGAGGGAATGAGAAAGAAGAAAAAAAATTAGTACCCCAGTTACATTTCATCTCTTAATTTAACACAATAAGCGACACGAATACTCGGGGAGGATCACCACGTCAGGTGTGACGCGTCCTCTCGCTACATCTAAAAAAAACCTTGATCCCACAATGCATCCTCTCTCAACTTTTTTCCTCCTATACACACTCGGTTTCACCCAACAGATGTAGTTCTGGGTTTGTAATGCAAATTAAATGTGTACTTGCACATTGGCAGCATGACAAAAAAGAATTATAGATAGTGGAGGTGGGGAAATTCTTTTTGTGGGATAATCATTGTTGCGTAAATGCACGCTTCGACAATGGTTTTCCGGAAACGTGGCGCGTATACTGTCAACACCATGTCAGCAATCCGGCACACATTCCTTTTATGCCCAGAGGAAACTGCTGCACAAGTGCTAAGGTACACGTCTGCGTTCACACGTCTCGACTGCTTGCCGCGACGACGGCGACGACGACGAATCCTTTGACACCCCGAGAGGGAGTGAGTGATGAGTGATGACTGACGAGTGAGAAGTGCACACCCCTCTTCCCCCGCCTGTGGTTTTAGCACTCTGACGACGAGTGTGTGAGGGCCCGGGAAAAGGTGTCAATCCAAATTGGGCTAATTACTACGTCTGGATGTCTGTAGCCATTTGTGTTGAGCTGCATCGTTAAATACAGTTTACAGAGCATTCTCAGCTGTCCTCGGGGGGGGGGGGGGACCCTGCTTTTTGGAGGTGGTCGACTAATTAGCCCGGACAACATTGTCTGTAAATATTCACATGGAACATAAGATACTTTTCTTTCTTTTTTTCAAAATTCCTCCATTGGGGCTTTGGTTTTCAAATGCGCACAGCGTCACGTATGTTCTGCTACATGCATCATCATCATGCATTAATCAGTTGAAAGCTGGTCAGCGCTGTACTCATTAAGCAAAATGATTATGGCTCGTATTACTTACTTTTAATGGTTTTTATTACTTTTGATGTATTTTTTATTACTTATTTTTAATAGTATGTATTACTTACTTTTAATGTGCTGTACTGTAGCTTCACACTGTGTGACATTCATTTTTTAACTCTACAGTCTCCCTTTTAACCCTCCTGTTACCTTAGGGTCAATTTGACCCCATTCAATTTATGTTTAATGTCGGTGTTCTTTCGGGTCAATTTGACCCCAGGCTGTTTTTCACTGTGTCAAACATATAAGAAATATCAACTTTTTTATATATTTAAAGGGCTATTTAGGTAGTCAACAAACAAACATAAAGTACCTCACACTTAAACTTGGGAAACAATATTAATTCTAATATTTTTCTGGAGGTTTTAATTGCTGGGGTCAAATTGACCCCGAGGGTAAAATATGTTAGTAAATGTGAAGGTAACAGGAGGGTTAAATAAAGATAATAATAATAATACAAATAATAATAATAATAATAATACAAATAATAATAATAGTAATAATAATTATAATAATAATGTTTATTCTTTCTAACTTTTCTCAAAATGTGTGCTTTGAAATGATGAAATACTGGCCCGAACTCAAGGCTTCAGAACGGCAATCCACAAACCAAAGGAGGATGTCAAGGTGACTACGTCCACTTCTTTTAAAACAGTTCAGGCCATATTAAACATCCCAAAATGAGCCCGACTGAGCAAACTGTCACGGGGAGTTTGCAAGTAGAAACTGCTCAACTTTTAGAAGTCACAGGCCAGAAAGGTTGGGAACAACATATTGATTATTATACTGACAATGTTTGCATGCACGGGTCTACTGTATCCTTTATTTATTTGGCTCTATTCTGTGCTCCCCTCTACATACACTTCTCAGACCTCGACACTATCTGAATGAAGCCGCGGTTATGTGGTCCCTCAGAGAGAGAACTGCTGATCCAACTCAATCAAGCCAGCTTACTGTTAGAAAGGTGGTTTCCACGGTCGTCCATCTTTGGTCCAGTGCTGTATACATTATACATGAACAACATCTTTCTTCCTAATCGATACTTCAATGTCCATTTCTGTTGCTGATGATGCAATTATAGCTGTCCCAGGGTCCGCTACAGCCCCGTGAGGCTTTCCACTAAACACGACTCAATGCAGAAAAGACCAAGAACACATTGTTCTCCAACTGCGACAGTGACACCGACTTTTCTGCCATTAACCCTTGTGTTGCCTTCGGGTCAATTTGACCCGATTCAATGTTTCACCCTCCTGTCGCCTTCGGGTCAATATGACCCGATTCAATGTTTAACCCTCCTGTTACCTTTATATTTACTAACATATTTTACCCTTGAGGTCAATATGACCCCAGCTATTAAAATCTCCAGAAAATTATTAGAATTAATATTGTTTTCCAAGTTTAAGTGTGAGGTACTTTATGTTTGTTTGTTGACTCCCGAAAGAACACCGACATTAAACATTGAATCGGGTCAAATTGACCCGAAGGCGACAGGAGGGTTAAATATTGAATCGGGTCAAAATGACCCGAAGGCAACACAAGGGTTAAGACTCTAAATGGCTGTCATATTAATCTTGTTAAGTCATAGAAATACTAGGAATGTGGCATAGAAATATTCAAAATGTGGCATATAAATACTAGGAATATGGCATAGGAATATTAGAAATGTGGCATATAAATACTAGGAATATGGCATAGGAATACTAGTAATGTGGCATAGAAATACTAGGAATATGGCATAGAAATATTAGAAATGTGGCATAGAAATACTAGGAATATGGCATAGAATTATTAGAAATGTGGCATAGAAATACTAGGAATATGGCATAGAAATATTAGAAATGTGGCATAGAAATACTAGGAATATGGCATAGAAATATTAGAAATGTGGCATAGAAATACTAGGAATGTGTCGTATAAATACTAGGAATGTGGCATAGAAATACTAGGAATGTGTCGTATAAATACTAGGAATGTGGCATAGAAATACTAGGAATGTGTCGTATAAATACTAAGAATGTGGCATAGAAATACTAGGAATGTGTCGTATAAATACTATGAATGCGGCATAGAAATACTAGGAATATGGCATAAGAATACTAGGAATGTGGCATAGAAATACTAGGAATATGGCATAAGAATACTAGGAATGTGGCATAGAAATACTATGAATGCGGCATAGAAATACTAAGAATATGGCATAAGAATATTAGAAATGTGGCATAGAAATACTAGGAATATGGCATAAGAATACTAGGAATGTGGTATAGAAATACTAGGAATATGGCATAGAAATACTAGGAATGTGTCGTATAAATACTAGGAATGTGGCATAGAAATACTAGGAATGTGTCGTATAAATACTAAGAATGTGGCATAGAAATACTAGGAATGTGTCGTATAAATACTATGAATGCGGCATAGAAATACTAAGAATATGGCATAAGAATATTAGAAATGTGGCATAGAAATACTAGGAATATGGCATAAGAATACTAGGAATGTGGCATAGAAATACTAGGAATATGGCATAGGAATACTAGGAATGTGGCATAGAAATACTATGAATGCGGCATAGAAATACTAGGAATATGGCATAAGAATACTAGGAATGTGGCATAGAAATACTAGGAATATGGCGTTTAAATATTGGTAATGTGGCTTAACAAGCAGACTGTCATTCAAGAAGCAGACTGTTAGACTCTGGAGCATATTTCAGACTCATTATTGTTCTCTGTATCACACAGTTGGATGAACCTCCTCCTCCTCCTCCTCCTCCTCCTCCTCCTCCTCCTCCTCCTCCTCCTCCTCCTCCTCCTTCAAAACTCTCGTCTCTCCCGTCATTTATATCTTGTAACTACAGTACACGATCCGCTCCTTAAACTAAAGACATCCGTCTCGCTCTATTGTTGGTTTCAGATACTCTGTGTACCTTTTTAAATGGATTGAACTGCAAACTGGCCTCAAATTAAAGTCTTACATTCCCCTTGGAGATCTGTAACCTTTATGATATATATATGTGATGTATAAGTGTTTTTAATCCTGTTCATCGTGGCGTGGTGTTTTCTACAGTTGTGCTGACGGTGCTCTTGGGAATGTTTCTTGTTCACAAGATTAAATACATTTATAAAAATAAGTTTCACTGTTTGACATTTTCTTTTATTTCATTGCTCTGTCTCGTTTCGAGTTCGAAGCTCTTCCTACAAGTAGAAAGAGTCGCTATCTTTAATACCCAGAATGCACTTTGTGCTTAAAACCATACACAGCAAAACAAATCAGCATCATCAGGATACTTTATTTCATCCATTTGAATTATTCTAGATATTTCTTTCATCCAGCACCCACCCTGTCTTTTATATTGTTATGTATGTGTAATTTAAACATTTAAAAATAGAATAAACACACACACACACACACACACAGCCCGCTGACTGTGCCCAACAGTAAGGCCACTGCATATAATAACACATATAATATGGAAATGAAGGACCGGGTTTCCAAGAAATACTCACGAGTTAATTTACAATTCCACAAACTCAGCTGTGGCCGTATGCACTCAACTAAGAAAGTCTGAGCGTCCTGTCCTCTCTCTCTCCTTGGGAGGCCACGAGGAGAGGACAACACTCACTTTTGAGTCAGAGCGTGCAGCCATGTGGGGCAAGCAACACTCAGGGAGACAGGTACTGTACAGTTTAATCTCATAAAGCACTAAATCTAGCAGAAACCCCTGGGTCTTGTTTTTTTTCTCAGCGAAAGTGAGAGAAAGTCTGCATGCGGGGAGAGAGAGAGAGAGAGAAGTGGGAGCGTCAGCGGGGAAATAGATGGAAGGAGAGCAGTGGACTGAACTTGACTTTGACCTGGGGGAAGGAGAAATGGGGCCAGAGAGGGAGCACGAGCAGTCACACTTGGAGTTTTACAAGTGCTTCTCTCGCCACTTTGCCTTTGATGCAGAATTTGGACTTGGTGTACCCACACACACACACACACACACACACAATTAAACACAGAGTGTCGTCACTCTTTTATTCTTTTCCTTGGCGAGTTGAGGTTGTATGGAAGTGAAGGGAGGTGCAGTTTGAGTGCCTGGGCGAGGTATTACTGCGCTGTCACGATGCTGTGGCGTCCTCTGGGAGGCTGGAAGTGACACACCACGTCTCCCTGGAGTTTGGCTTTCACAAACACATTTCCCATGTCTTTGAACTCAGCACCAATGCTGAAGTCTTCTTGACAATAAACCAACAATGAGACAATGTGTCATGTTTCTTGTTAACTAGCCCCGAGATGCATCCACAAGCGCACACACACACACACACACACGCAAACAGACACACACACACACACAAACGCAGACAGACACACACACAAACGCAGACAGACACACACACAAACAGACACACACACACACACACACGCACGCAAAGACACACACACACACACACACACAGACACACACACACACACACACACACACAAACAGACACACACACACACAAACGCAGACACACAGACATACGCACACACACACACACGCACACACATGCAAACAGACACACACATGCACACACACACGCAAACAGACACACACACACACGCACGCACACACAAACGCAGACAGACACACACGCACGCACACACATACACAAACAGACACACACACACACAATCGCAGACACAGACACACACACATACAGACACAGACATACGCACGCACACACACAGACAAACACACACACAGAAATGCACAGACACACACACAGGCACACACACACACACACACACACACATAAACTCAGTCTGGCGATGGTACGACACGTCCTCTCTGACACGATTATGTCTGATACAATGTGTGACTAAATAAAATAAAATAGTCTTTTTTAAAGATTGACAGTCACAGCCCCTATTTACAGGATACAATGGCATCATTCATGTGACATTAGAAGGGAAAGAAAACCCATTTAAAACCAATACAATACATTTAAATCACTGCATGAGAATGTCATCTCACATAATATAGAGGCGGGTTTGATCCAGTAGTTTGGAGCTCTCCAGGTGCTGCTCGCTCACTGGAGAGCTCACTGGATCGCTCCCCCGTGGGCTCAGTCCGGGCGAATATAAACCCAGCGCCCAGGGATGAATATTCATATCCTCAGACAATAACAACATACGGTGACTGCTGAAAGAATAGTTATTGCAGCACACATTTAAAGCATTACAAATAAGCAATGCGGTGCGTTGCAACAGCTGTTTGCGACTTAAAGTTCTCAAGGGACGTATCTTCAGCAATGTTACGCACGGCCGATGCCTGCATCTCTTCATCATAGACTAAATACGTTTTTAATGTGCCTTTAATGGAAGTTAAAGTATTTCTACCAGCTTGTTAAGTGCAATGCAGGCTGCTTACCAACACAGGCACCCGTGGCAGGTCGTTGCAGTATTGGATGTAATGTTGATACAGGTAAATGCATATAGTACCAGAAGGTACCACTGTTAGAAATGGGAGTTCTACACTTTGTGCAAGGCTACATGCACCAGCTGAGCTAAAATTCCATATTAAGAGCATTACAGTTTTTTTCGTTTGCTAAACGACAGTGGGCACAACTGGAGTCACATGTGTAAAACTCTAACTCCAGTCTGCACAGCAGCAGTTCATGTGGACCAAACTCTAGTTTGTTTTTCATTGCTTGAACACAGTTTTCAAAACTCTAACACTTATCCCATGACTTTAACCACAACCTGCACAACACTTTGAATGTACAGCACTTTGTTCAAATGCTAACACACTGCTGTCAAAACTGTGAACCACACATTCAAAACGGAATAGAGTTCAGCCTTTTACCTTTCAAACATTGCTGATTGCAATTTCAGCTGAAAGGCTAAACAGGTGTCTTGTTTTAGACTTGTTAGTGAACACACACACACATATCTATATATATATTACAGTATATATAGGTAGAGCTCAGAAAGACTCATTTTGGAAATGGAACAAGGAAGACGGGTTCGTGGAGGGAGAAGGGTGGCAGGGAGAGGGCGGATGCGTGGAGGAAGACAAAGAGCTGTTATTCCAGATGAAATAAGGGCTTCACTTCTAGACCATGTAATGTAATGTCGTGAACCAAGTGTTTGGTCACCACCCACCAGACCAAATGTCTCTTTTGGAAGCCATGCGTGCCGGATGTGAGGATACGAGTCCAGAGGACTGCCAGGGATGGATCAGGCCCTCCAGAAGGTTCTTCCCAGGTGGCAAGAGAGAACATGAGATGTGATGTTGATGACAACATGTGGCCTAAAGAGAGGCAGGATTAGCCCCTTAATTATTTGTTCGAATTACAGTATATACTTTTAGTTTCTACCTTTTTTTTCTCATTACTGTAATTCGGTAAATTACTACAGACTATTGAAGCAAACTGCTAATTTTCATTTACCTTAAAGAATTGTTATGTTCTAAAAAATGTAATAAATCATGTGAAAGAATGTCACTCTTTTCTTTGAAGAAAATATTACTTTGTTTGAAGTCACTGAAATTGTTCAAACTGTAAAGATGAAAAGTTAGTATTTTCTGTATTGGTGTTTGATGCTCGTGTTTTTACTCTCCGTGTGTTCTGAGTGACGGTGTGTGTTACCTCAGTGAGGGTTGTGCATGTTGTTTGGCTGCACTGAGCGTGTTTTGAGCCATGTGTGAAGAGTTGTGTTGCTTGGAATGAGTTTTGCAGGTGATGTGAACTGTTTAGCTCAGGTGACTGTTGGTAGTGCAGACTGTAGTTAGAGTTTTGCACATGTGACTCCAGTTGTGCCCACTGTCGTTTAGCAATCGGAAAAAACTGTAATACAGCAGCAAACAACTATTTGCAATATTAAAACAAGAACGGGCACTCGGTAGAGCGCATACCTTCGCATATCACAAGATTGGGCATTGAATTATGAACATTTTGGCATTAGTTGCATGCCAATTGGATATAAATTGACCGCGCTATGGTAAAAAGAAGATTTTGACCTTTTCATGACATTGACCTTGACCTTTGACCCGATCAATCCCAAAATCTAATCAAATGGTCCCCGGATAATAACCAATCATCCCACCAAATGTCATGCGATTCGGTTTAATACTTTTTGACTTATGCGAATAATACGCATACAAATACACGGCGATCAAAACATAACCTTCCGCATTTTCAATGCGAAGGTAATAATGTGGAGTAATGGCCTGAGGAGTCACAATCCCTCTGTGTGTGTGTGTGGTAATCAGAGTTCCTCTGTGCACTGTCAGCACTATTACCGCTGGCTTAGCGGTGGCCATGTTGAGAGCCATGTGGAGGCAATTGTAGATTTTCTTTAAATTAGTAGTTTGCGGCTTTTATGATTGATAAGAGCATGTATGACGTATGATACATTTCTTTGATATGAACCTATTTTATTGTGTTAATAATTTTTTTTTTTTCAATCTTAATATACATCTCAAGATATTTGAAATTAAAGCCTTGTGACACACTCATTACCAGCTCAGTCTAACCAGCACTGCTGTCCAGGGTTGGCCAGTATGAAAGAAGTGAGGTGAAGTTGACCCTAAATGTCTTCTCTTAAGTCTCTGTAGTTTTGAATTTTGAATGTCAGCTTAAATGTCGTCAAATCATTTCCCACTGCAGAATAGTAGAATTTCTACTGAACAAGTTAAAAAAGGACTCAACTCGGAAAGATGAAAACAATTATTATTTTTCAGAAATTGCATCACTCTGGTTTGATGCCAGACTGTAAGAACAGGGAAGACATCCTGGAAACTATCTATAAGCCTTGATCATGCAAATTCAAATCCTTTTTTTAGATTGCTGAGATTTGACTAAAATGTATAACACCAGCACACTCCTGTCTAGAGAAAAAAGGAGTATAACTTTTATTGTTAAAATCTGAAGCATGGCATTTAACAAAAGAAACTTCAGCAAAGACATCAAATCATTTTTCATGTCTATAAAGTAAATCAATGCACACTCGTGAGATGGTGATGAGAACGCCTGTCGATTGGAAGAAGTACATCACAGCAGGCTTGTTCTTCTCCAGATAAATCCTCTACGCATTGCTCTGCCTGTCAGAATATGTAATCTACGTTGTCCTGATGAAATCAGAAAACTGAAATGTCTTCACGATGTCGTCCCACTGGACTCCTGCGTCTCAATATAATTAACAAGTGTCGCTGCCGGGGTGTTTCCAACAAGCCTTGACATCTAGCTTGTTTACGAGTTGTAAACAAGCTTAATTGAGTGAACTTCTGTGACATCAAGTGTGTGATGACAATTCCCCAGAACGTCTAGGACTACGCTAACCCAAACACTGTGATCACATGCGACTGTACGTGTCAAATTATTGCCCATCTGTATCCCATCTATATGTGAATGCACAACCTTAAAACGCCCGTCTCGAAATGTGATAACGGGAGTTTTATGTTTGCTTCTCCTGCGGCTTGGAACTAGCTGCAGACTGATTTGGGTCTACGGGAGCCGGTGTGTTTAAAAATAGATTGAAAGAGTTGGAGGAAGGTTCATCTGGTTACCTTCGCATTGAAAATGCGGAAGGTTATGTTTTGATCGCCGTGTATTTATTTATTTATTTATTTGTATGCGTGTTATTCGCATAAGTAAAAAAGTATTAAACCGAATCGCATGAAATTTGGTGGGATGATTGGTTATTATCCGGGGACCATTTGATTAGATTTTGGGATCGACCGGGTCAAAGGTCAAGGTCAAGGTCATGAAAAGGTCAAAATCTTCTTGAATCGCATGACATTTGGTGGGATGATTGGTTATTATCCGGGGACCATTTGATTAGATTTTGGGATCGATCGGGTCAAAGGTCAACATCTTCTTTTTACCATAGCGCGGTCAATTTATATCCAATTGGCATGCAACTAATGCCAAAATGTTCATAATTCAATGCCCAATCTTGTGATATGCGAAGGTATGCGCTCTACCGAGTGCCCGTTCTAGTTGTAGCTGTTTTTGGACTGAGGTATCTGCACCTGTGTGAACTGGGATATGATGACTTACTATGACTTTACTCATGCTGTGATCTAAAAAATATATTTCTTTTTTTTCTTGTCTGTCACTGTTTTATGTTGCATCTCTGAAACTTTGTTTGATGTGCTACTGCTCGTCTTGGCCAGGACACTTTTGTAAAGGAGATTTTTTATTCTTAATGAGGCTTTTCCTGGTTAAATAAATTGAAATAACACCAAGCAGAAATACATGTCCTCTGCTCCGCCTCTCTTTGGAGCCAAAACACCTTCTGCAAAGTTCCCCCTTGACCTCTCGTCCATGTGATCTGGGTACATCACATTCAAAAAGGGAAAAGGTTTTAACCAAAGACATTTCTTCCTACAAATTCATTATTACTTGCACAGAAAGATCCCTGGAAATAGAAACATGGCAGACAGTATACCGGCGCGCCTTACCGTCATCCATGTCTTCCAGGATATTGACTTTGGCGGTGGGGTAGTGCGTTCCCAGACGGCCCCCGACAGGCAGCGACAGAGTGACGTTGAAGCTCTCTTCTCCCTCGTACAAAGAGTCGTCGATAATCACGACCCGACAGTGCTTCTCCCTCTCACCCTTGTCGAAACGAAGGACGCTGACATGCTCCTCTGGACGGGAGATGTAGTCCGAGTAAGACAGAACGGTATTGGGAATCGTGCCTGCGGCAGAACCTTCAGACGGACCAGCAAAAGGAGAAAATGGAAGAAATCAAACGAGACATAACCTCAACATATGTTTTTTGTAAAACTTGAGCCCTTGGTAATAAAAAATGTCATACCGTAGTGCACTGGTTCTCAACCTTTATTCAGTGATGTACCGTCTGTAAAATATTTTTTCAGTTTCAAGTACCCCCTAACGAGCCATTTTTGGTAAAATACACAGCGCTGTGATATCAATATAGAAGATATACAATTCTCGTTATGAATTTACACTTAGAATCTATTTTTAAAAGATCTTTTGAATGGAAGCTAATTTTAAATATATTTTTTGAAAATCTCACGTACCCCCTGGAGTGCCTTCACGTACCCCCATTTGAGAACCACTGCCGTAGTGCTCAGCTTCATGTTTTTCCTGTAATTGATTCACTACATTTGAACTAGTTATCTTCATATACAAAGTCATATCACACTGCATTTCATGTGTAAAGTAGTGCGCTGAAATTTGAGGAAATTTAGAGAGGTTAACAAATAATGTAATAGGATAGATTTTTTCCTTTTTAGTTTGATAACATTTAGGCTGTAGCCATAGCAGCTTATGGAAATGTGACCTTTAATTGCAGAAAGCATGTCAAGTCAGTGTATTTGCTTTAATATCAGAATACAATGGGAACAGACCCCCCAGGTTTTCTCAAAATGAAACCTGTGGTGTAGCATTTGGTCATTTGACAACAGTTCCTCCATCAGACAAATTAGTATATGCGTTATCCTTCATGTCTCTAAATGTATTTCATGGGGTTTAACTGCACTGTGGCGTACATACAGGCTCAAATCTGTAAATTTTTACAAACAGTTCGATCTCATCAAAGTAATTTGAATTCTCACAAAGAGAGTGGTCCTGTTTTTCGAGGTCGTATGGAGGCCTGTTATTAGTTTGAATGAACGTCCCCGGATAACAGCTCATTTACGTACTGTCCTGATGGGCTCCGGCTGCAGCTCTATTAGTGAGAACGCTAATGCAGGGTGAACTCGTCCAGTGTGTTTGGAACACATCGCACGGGAACAAATGTCAAATGGCACTCCACCAAACAAAAGGCAACGTTATCATCACAATAACATAATGTGGAAATGACATTCAAAAGGCAAACCGGTTAGATGAGGACAAACAGGTTAGATGAGGACAAACAGGTTAGATGAGGGTTAACCGGTTAGATGAGGACAAATAGGTTAGATGAAGGTAAACGGGTTAGTTAGATGAGAGTAAACAGGTTAGATGAAGGTAAACGGGTTAGATGAGGGTAAACAGGTTAGATGAGGGTAAACAGGTTAGATGAGGGTAAACAGGTTAGTTGGATGAGGGTAAACAGGTTAGTTAGATGAGGGTAAACGGGTTAGTTGGATGAGGGTAAACAGGTTAGTTGGATGAGGGTAAACGGGTTAGTTAGATGAGAGTAAACAGGTTAGATGAGGGTAAACAGGTTAGTTAGATGAAGGTAAATGGGTTAGATGAAGGTAAACGGGTTAGATGAGGGTAAACGGGTTAGTTAGATGAGGGTAAACGGGTTAGATGAGGGTAAATGGGTTAGATGAGGGTAAACGGGTGAGTTAGATGAGGGTAAACGGGTTAGTTAGATGAAGGTAAATGGGTTAGATGAAGGTAAACGGGTTAGATGAGGGTAAACGGGTTAGTTAGATGAGGGTAAACGGGTTAGTTAGATGAGGGTAAATGGGTTAGATGAGGGTAAACGGGTTAGATGAAGGTAACCGGTTTGATGAAGGTGAACAGGTTAGATGAAGGTGAACAGGTTAAATGAAGGTAACTGGGTTAGATGAAGGTAACTGGTTAGATGAAGGTGAACAGGTTAGATGAAGGTAACCGGGTTAGTTAGATGAGGGTAAACCGGTTAGATGAAGGTAACCGGGTTAGTTAGATGAGGGTAAACCGGTTAGATGAAGGTAACCGGGTTAGATGAAGGTGAACAGGTTAGATGAAGGTAACCGGGTTAGATGAAGGTAACCGGGTTAGATGAAGGTAACCGGTTTGATGAAGGTGAACAGGTTAGATGAAGGTAACTGGGTTAGATGAAGGTAACCGGTTAGATGAAGGTAACCGGGTTAGATGAAGGTGAACAGGTTCGATGAAGGTAATGGGTTAGATGAAGGTAACCGGTTAGATGAAGGTGAACAGGTTAGATGAAGGTAACCGGTTAGATGAAGGTAACCGGTTAGATGAAGGTGAACAGGTTAGATGAAGGTAACCGGGTTAGATGAAGGTAACCGGTTAGATGAAGGTAACCGGGTTAGATGAAGGTAACAGGTTAGATGAAGGTAACCGGTTAGATGAAGGTAACCGGGTTAGATGAAGGTAACCGGTTTGATGAAGGTGAACAGGTTAGATGAAGGTAACCGGTTAGATGAAGGTAACCGGGTTAGATGAAGGTGAACAGGTTAGATGAAGGTAACCGGGTTAGATGAAGGTAACCGGTTAGATGAAGGTAACCGGTTAGATGAAGGTAACCGGGTTAGATGAAGGTAACCGGTTTGATGAAGGTAACCGGTTAGATGAAGGTAACCGGTTAGATGAAGGTGAACAGGTTAGATGAAGGTAACCGGGTTAGATGAAGGTAACCGGTTAGATGAAGGTGAACAGGTTAGATGAAGGTAACCGGGTTAGATGAAGGTAACCGGTTAGATGAAGGTGAACAGGTTAGATGAAGGTAACCGGGTTAGATGTCTGTCGGTACCCTGCTGCGTGTGGCAGACGACCATGAGCTCCTGGCTGACGTCTCCACTGCGGTGTACGGGGATGAAAAGCTCGCCAACGTCTTCCTCCACGGTGTGGATCTGCTCCGGTAAGAACACAGTCGACTCTGTTTGGGGGGGGAAAGAGAACGAGTCGAGGAGAGGGAGTCAGAGGAGAGCGAACAGGGCATTGACATGTCCTACAATCTACCCAAACATTCACAGTACATTAGGCCATCAAGGACGGACACAGGCTTTTGTTCTGGCTCTGCATGAGTGAACTGCAGCTGACATGTTTTTATGCAGATCTATTGAAGTGGTAGTCCTGCAGTGTGCTTATTCATATTCAAAAATAACTCTCCATCACAGTTTTGGGTTTGATGCAACCAGAGGTACTCTTCAAAGAAACCCCTGTTGAACTTTTTCTCACTGCCTGGTATGTCGCATGAAATTAGACATGCAAGCCTCTCGGTTCATCCCACAGAGGGGAACCAGCAGGTCGGCGTGTCTCCTCTATGCATCTGTTTTATTATTTTTCTCTTGTTCTCCACGCCTCCCTCCACCTCGGAGAGGAGTTTGTGATTGAGAGAGAGACTTCGAGCCAGTGAAAGCATCGTCCATCAAAAGAGAAGAAGGTACTGGCATCATAGAAACAATAAATGCTTCTTTTTTATTTTATTTTCAAAAGACCAATACGACAATGAGCGGAGTGGACTGAGCTTTAAGCTCGTCCCCAGATCTTCTCGTGACTCCCCCTTTCTCTGTGTTTGAATGAATGATGGAAGCAGCTTCAAGACACACTGCTGGTTTGCTTGTATAACACACACTTGCTTTAAAATGCAGAGGGCTGGATTGTGAGAAATCAACACAAAAAAACCCACATTTGGATGTTTGATGCAACACCCAGTGTACACAGAGATCGACACCTAAGATGACTCTTTAGGACAAAGTCTTCAACATAGGACAATCTCTAGCACCGCAGGAAGCCAACACGGTCTCTTCTCTTACAGTAACTCTCCCTAAATCGTTCTCTCTCTCCTCTCAATCTTCTCCCTTCTCCTCCATTTCTCCTCCACCATTGTTGCCCACAATCTGTCACTCCCCAGGGGGTACAGGGACGCATAGCAGGGGATTAGGGTCCACTGTTTACTTATTACACACACACCAGTTTACGCTGCTTTTCTTCTCTCTCCCCACACACCGCACACCTCCTCTCCTCATCGCTCTATCACTTCACACTTTGTTCTTCAGGTGCCTCTAAATCCACCAAAGTCTTAGAAAAGCAAAATGTTAGCCAAGTGGTTCAAGTTCCCCTCCTGGTGGAAAACCAACCAAAGCCATTCTGAAACATTCATGTGGTGAAGGAAAACAAAACGCGTTTTTGCAGAGGCTGTTAAAATAGTAAAACATTTGTACCTATAATAAAATAAAATATAATCTGTTTGATTATTATTTATACGCCTAGAATTCCTCCATTATAAATAATATCATAAATATTCTATAGTTGCAAGGATTTTTTTTTCTCCAGTCCGATTATTGTTTGACAAAAAAAAAATTTGTATTTCATTCTTCACTAGGTTTTTAAAATACGTATGCCCTTAAGTTAAATGCATTACATGTAACTGTAAATGTAAACCCAAACAGCCTTTATAAGCCTACAGTTGAGAGCACTGTGTGACTAAACACTACACAACACACCGTTCAAAGCAGCAGCAAACTCACAAAAAGCCACCGCTCGTCTGATGTGCCCGATATTAGTCGAGGATGGTACATCCTAACTGAGACAAAGCTCTCATGAGTACACGAGGATGTGCTTGGCTACAGCTGGCCTTGCGATCGCAGGCACACAAAAAATGACAAAGCGGAAAATTGTTCTTCATCACTTTGTGGAATGACCTTGCTGTACAATGCAGTGGAGTACCAGCTCTACCCATTAATATATGGCGACGCTGCTAGATAGAGGAAGCAAGAAAGAAATGTAGCAAGATGCTGGGACTGCTTGCAGCAAACAGTCAAACAGCAGGCTGCCACTTTCATCCTCAGCACTGTGCATGGATTATATATGAAGAAAAGCCCAAAGTTTTGCAGGAGGAAGGCTAGGCAAAAATTGCACCATGTAATAAAAAAGAAGTGTTATGTCTGCTGCAGTACTGGCAACCACAGGAAACCACACTCCAGGACAAGCCCACATCTTGTTGATCAAAAGTGGCAACGGGAACCAAAAGAAGGGTGTTGAAGGCTACGCATTCTTAAAAACACTAAAAAAAAAGAAACTAGTAAAAAAAAGAAGAAGCTCTCGCCTTTGTGCAGACAAACAGAGACCGAGTTTGTGAGAACAAACTCAGCTTCTCCCTAATTTCTGAAACACTTTTGGTTAAGGCGTAGCGATCCTCTCGCCTACTCTCTAGAGCTATTAGCCTAGCTGACATATCCTCTGGGGGTGGCGAGCAGGGAGGATCTTGAGCTAACCAGAAGACAAGAAAAGCCAGTTTTCATCATTAGAGACAGAAGCTGGAGTACAGCCAACGCCACAGGCATAGCTGGAGCTTCACTGGCCCATTAGAAAACAGAGTGGCACATCTCTGTCACATTAGACAATCCCTGGAGACGGCAGAAAACAAACCAGCCCCTGTCCTCCACACACAACATAATTAACCCACAGGGGAGGCTAGAATGAGGAGGAAGAATGTGAAAGGAGAAAAAGAGATAACGACATAGTGAAAGTGAGGGAACGAGAAGACGCATGAGAAAGAGAGAGAACGATGACAGCAGCTGTTGTGCGACACTATAATGGAAGCTTCGGTGTTTCCATCTTTGTTGCACATCTATAATTACTTCAAAGTTTCACTCAGGTGAGGCATACATAAAACTGACTGTAAAGCGGGAAAAGGGAAAATATGACTTTGACGGAGCGGCCAGTGTATCACACGACCCGATGTGCTTTTAGCATTTCCGTTCAAAGGCAAAGACTCAAAGAGAGAAAATGGCAGATGACAAACAATGTAAATGAAAAAGCGACAGACTGAAGTTGTGTGTGAGTGTGTGTATATAAGGAATTTAGAATATTTTAATATTGCTGATTATGGCTTAGCAGCTTAAAACTCTAAAATCCTATCTCATAAAATTTAATATTTCCTCAGACCAAGTAAAAAAAGATTTATAACAGCTGAGTGTTTGTCAAGGCTCAGGACCTTGCAGGTGTTTCGAGTTAATTAGACAATTCAAGTGATTTGTTTAATACCCTACTAGTATACTTTTTCATGATATTCTAATATTTAGAGATAGGATTTTAGAGTTTTCTTAAGCTGTAAGCCATAATCAGCAATAAATCAGAATAAAAGGCTTGCAATATTTCAGTTGATTTGTAATGAATCCAGAATGCATGACATTTTTGTTTTTTTAATTGCATTACAGAAAATAAAGAACTTCATCACAATATTCTAATTTTCTGAGACAGTCCTGTATATAAGGTAAATGAGGTATAAAAAAAGGTAAATAAAAATGGTCCGAGCACAGAACCTTGTGGAACTCCGTGATTAACGTTGATGGTCATCGAGCCTTCATTGTTTACAAACACAAATTGAGATTGATCTGATAAATAGGATTTAAATCAACTTAGTGAGGTACCTGAAATGCCAATCGACCATCCAGTCTCTGTAATAGGATGTCACGATCAATAGTGTCGAACGCAGCACTAAGGTCTAACAAAACAAGTACAGAGATGAGTCCTCTATCTGATGCAATTAGGAGGTCATTAGTTGACCATCGCAAAACAGCAATAGTACAGTTGGCTGGCAGATATTGTACACGGTTGTGGATTCAAGTATTCTTGTTTCAAATCCACAACCTTGCACCGTGTATCACATAAGTTGTGTGAAGCATCAGACAACTTGGCACACAGAGAATGAAGGATTGTCAACATAAGCAGCGTCTGCTGTAGATATGAAGTCATGTCAAATCTCAGAAGATACACATGACATGACAATCAGTGGGGATTGGTTGTCAGGACAATTAATGTGCTGTGTTTTCTCACTCAGCGGAAATACTGAGTAGAATAAGACACAATGGCACAAACAAGCAGAATGATAAGGGGCTTATTTATTTGTCCAATACGGCCAAACAATATTTGCCAGCCAAATTAGATATTGCTGTTTGAGGAGTTTCAGTCAGGATTCAGAAAACACCGCAGCACAGAGACAGTACTGGTGAAAATTACTAATGACCTTCTAATTACATAAGGTCTCATCTTTTTATGTTAGACCTTAGTGCTGCGTTCGACACCATTGACCATGACATCCTATTACAGAGACGAAATCAGTCGATTGGAATTTCAGGTACCGCACTAAGTTGGTTTAAATCCTATTTATCAGATCAATCTCAGTTTGTATTAGTCAACGATGAAGCCTCGATGACAACAAACAATAGTCACGGAGTTCCACAAGGTTCTGTGCTTGGACCAATTTTATTTACCTTATATATGCTTCCTTTGGGCAATATTATCAGGAAACACTCCATAAACTTTCATTGTTATGCAGATGATACTCAATTATATCTATCGATCAAACCAGAGGAGACCAACCAGCTCACTAAACTTCAACCATGTCTTAAAGACATAAAAACATGGACCTGCAACTTCCTGATGTTAAACTCAGACAAAACTTAAGTTGTTTTACTCAGCCCTGAACACCTCAGGAATCAAAGTGGTGAGGTGGTTTCTGTAGATGACATTGCCCTGGCATCCAACACCACTGTTGAGAATCTCTGCATAATCTTTAATCAGGGCTTGTCCTTTAACTCCACCGTGAAGCAAATATCAAGGACTGCATTTTTTCATCTACATAACATTTAAAAAATCAGGCACATCTTGTTTAAAAAAGATGCAGAAAAACTAGTTCACACATTTGTTACTTCTAGACTAGATTATTGCAATTCTTTATTATCAGGCTGCTCTAATAAGTCTCATACATCTCTCCAGTTGATCCAGAATGCTGCAGCTCGTGTACTCACAAAAACTAAGAAAAGAGATCACATTCCTCCGGTATTGGCTGCTCTGCACTGGCTCCCTTTAAAATCAAGAATCACATTTATAATAGTCAGGGCTGGCTTAGTTTTGGCCTGGTCCAGCCCATAGATATGCAGCTATAGACTGATGGGGGACATCTTAGCTCCTCTCTCTTCTTCGCCATGTCCTTCTGGACTAATTCATTTCTCTTTATTGCACATTACTAATTCTACTTCTTCCCCGGAGTCTTTGTGCCTCACAGGTTTCCATTGGCTGTGGCTGTGTCTGGAGCCGGTCCTAGTTACTGGGCCTTGCACCCCGTCTCCTTGCCCCTGCCCCTTGCCCCTGACCTGGGCCTGGCCTCCTACCTCCTTGACCGTGCAGCCTGCCTCCTTGGCCATGCATCCTGCCTCCTGCTATGGCTCTGCTGAGGCCCATCATCTCTACCTCCTTCTGTTTACATGGATTGTGGTTATCTGGATCGTGGTCCATGCCTACTAATTAATCATAATTTCCATCATATTCATTTAATGTTTATGTAACTCTGTAAAGCTTCATTCTGTACACATCTCATCTGTTGCTTCTGTCCATCCGGGGAGAGGGATCCTCCTCTGTTTCTTCCCCTTTTTTCCCATGGAAGAGTTTTTTCATGCGAGGACAGGGATGTCGTATGTGTACAAACTGTAAAGCCCTCTGCGGCAAATTTGTAATTGGTGATTCTGGGCTGTACAAGATAACTGAATTGAATTGAATAAGGTAAACAACTCTGGATTGGATATTCTATGAATACTCCATACTGTCATTGAGGCAGTTAGTTTTATTCAAATTTTCAGGAATGGATATCACATGGAAAAGGGATAATAAACTGACTCAAGACACATTATAAATATATATATTGTTATGAAGGAAAATACAGAATGTATCAAGATTGTTTTTTATGCAATACAATTCTGTATAATCTGTTTGAGTTTCAGCCATGAACCCCATTAAAAAACGGTGCATCTCTGTTATAGGGGGAAGTTGCCAACACCTAATATTCTGCATCTGTATTCAGTAGCCGGAAAGTGTTACTGCCAGGAGAGAAAAGCCTCCAATAGTATTCAGACTAAATGTGCAAAATGAATAAATACATAGCTTTTACAGTCAATTGGGATTAAAATGTGAAGAAAAAAATACCTCTAACGTATTGTCCCCGCCAAGCAATTCAACAGTCTGAACCTAAAGTGTATATGTGTGTGCTGAGTGCAGAATTCTAAGGACTGACCGTCACTAGGATCCAGAATCTCAACTGTTGCTGCGGCAGGGAACTCCATCACTCCCATCACAGGCTTCGAAAGCAAAATCTGGAAGGTCTCCGCCTGCTCGTACTTCCCGTCAGTCAGTATGCGAACCCGCCACGTGGCTCTGGTCTGTCCCGGGTTGAACTGGACCTGCCTCTGGGACTTGCCCTTGAAATCCTCATCCTTCTTCGCACTTCCGTCCTGGGTGCCGATGCCTTGAAGGATAGAGAAAGTGATTGACGTCAACACGGGAAAAGGAACGGAGGTCAGATGAGTAAAAAAAAAAGGAAGAAAGAAAAATGGGATAAAGTAAAGATGAAACAAAGAAAGCACCCATTAAAAGGGTGACAGGAGGGAGAGAAACAGATGAAAAGCAGATTAGATATTCACACCCTGTAATGTTGTTCAGAGAGCAGTGTGAGAAAAGAGCGCGCTATTTCTCTCCACTGATCACTTACAGAGCCTCAGGAATGTGTGAAATGAATTTGTGACAGCGTTTAAATAACCATCTCCCACCGTGCGGAGATGGATTAACTACCGCGATATTTTCCCGAGGGTTCGGTATTCATGCAATCCTGTGTGTCTCCTTTTGTCTTCAAATGTCTCTTATTTCATTTATAATAGGGCTTTAATTAAAATCCACTTCACAACGATGCATCCAACACGCGTGCTCATCAATACACCTTTCGTCAAAGTCGCACAGATTACTCGTACCACTGGGTTTCACATCAAATGCACATCAAGGACACCAAGGAGCCATAAGCCATACAATTATGTATTACATTTGGAAATACGCTGCTCATATTCCTATGTCTACGTTCAAAGGAGCCCCGTGAGAACAAGGTGAGCAGAGCCACGCCATGTTGATGTCTATGCCTGTAAATAAAAACAGACAACAACAAAAAGAAGGTGACAAACGCATGCAGATGAGACTGGAGACGTAACATCTGTGCTGTGAGCATTGTATGCAACATTTATGGGGAGAATAAATCATACACAAAAGGACTACACACAGTCACACTAATTCATGCTTCTGTAACGGTGAGGACTTTGCAGTGATTATATGCATTCACAAAACCCCACAACACAATTATGGAAAAATGGGTCTGAAAGCCTCAAGATTGTTATGAATGGTTTGTGCTGAATGGAAATGCTGCCTTGCATGACTGGGTTAATTTTGAGTTTTGCCGAGAGTAACTCACTGAGTGTACTGCAGAGAATATGGGCGTGGGTTTTGACCACCGCATTTACAATACATACAATACTCCAAAACACCAATAATCCAGTAAATACTTTCACTTTCAGTCCAACGGAAGCAGGTTTTTCCCTCACTGACAACCGTAATGAAATGAAGCTCACGCTCACATTTTACCTGATTATTTTTGGCAAGGCATTGATATCTCTGAAATTGCTTTGTTTATCTGCATTTGTTTTTCCCCAACATAAAAATCTAATAACGCTGCTATAGCTCACTGCTGTTCCACTAACGTTCCACATCAAATCTACTTCTCTGGGCCATTGCAAGTGTTTTTGGGGATATCCAAGATATGACTTGGAAGTTCCATCTGATCAACTCGTTGTCACGGGTAGCGACGGGCAAGAGCTCATGCGCAGAGGAACAGGACAGGACTCAAGGTAAATAACAAAATCTCTCTTTACTGAGGCAAAAGGGGCCAAACGAAAACTCAGGTCGGGAATAGTCACAAAGACAGGCAGGTACAGCGAAAAGGCACAAGGAGACGAGGAAGACAGAAGTAAAGACAACAATCCAACAGGAAACAAGGGAAAGGCAGGCACAATATATGGGGGGGAACACAGGTGTACGGCATGAGACACTAACGAGACGAGAGTGGCTGAGGGCAGGTGCAGGGAATTAAACAATCAAGGAGTAGGGTTGGGTGCCGAAAACCGGTGCCAATATTCATAAAAGTAGGCTAACAAATTAGCCATTATAAACATGTTTAAGCTATTTGAATCACAACTGAATATATCTTACATTATGGACCATTAAAGAGTAGTCAAACTCATACTGTACATGACTAGTCCTGTTTCTCACCTGAAAACTAAAATAAAAAGTTGAAGTTTTGCTACACATGCACATTTTGATTCAAAGAATTCATCCTGTGAGAATACTACATGTGTTTTATGATTTCTCTTGTAGATGTAATTTTTTTTGCTTGCTTGTGGTGCGAGAGAAAAGATCAGCGGGGTAACTGACAAGACAGATCAATACCGTGACCATCGGCAACATATTTCATGGTTATCTATGGAGAAATTGTTCAGATATTTGGGAGCGGACGAGAGTTTTGCTTGGATAAACGTACTCGCCAACAAACATCGCCCGTGTTCCATGCTTGATTAACAAAGCTTTGGAAAGGGACACAAATGCACCACAGCCCTAGTTTGGAAGCTACAGCGGTGACCATTTCATTTGGGTTTCTAGACCAGTGGTTCTCAAATGGGGGGAAGTGTACCGCTGGGGGTACCTGAAGGCACTCTAGGCCAAGGGCACTGGTTTTCAACCTTTTTTCAGTGATGTACCCCCTGTGAAATATTTTTTCAGCCAAGTACCCCCTAACTAGCCTCTGGTTAAATACACAGCGTTGTACCATCAGTGTCTGATTTAAGATATAATATATACAATTATATTTATGAACTTACACTTTTTCATGGATGAGAATTTTAAATATATTTGTTCATGTACCCTCTGGAGTGCCTTCACGTACCCCCAGGGGTACACGTACCCCCATTAGAGAACCACTGCTCTCGGGGTTACGTGAGATTGACTTTAAAAAAAAGAAATTTATAAGAAAATACTTTAGAAATGGTTATTTAATACATATTTAATAAAATATAAGTGTAAGTTCATAAACTGAATTGTATATATTGCATATCAAATCAGACACGGGTGGCAAAACAATGCGTATTACAGATTTTTTTCAACCCCAAATGCTTTGCACTGGTCAGGGGATACTCGGCTGAAAAATGTTTGAGAACAACAGTTCTGCACAATAGCGTTGCAGAAATACCACTTTCTAAATTTCAAATGGAGCGGCTGCTCCCAGCTTATCAACTGTCGGGCTGTTAAATCTGCTAAAAACAGATTGCCAATCGCATCAGAAATGTACACAAAAATAAATGTGTTTCAATACAGAAATTCAAAATGCAATACAACATGCCGTGTGTACGGATCACTTGTGGCAGCCAGCTCGTCTTGTTGCAGCAACAAGTGCAACTTCTCCACTAACGACAAAGAAGACCATCAAGAGAGGCGATTACAGATGATTCAACAAAGTGTCCATATATCAGAGGATTGTTATCCATCTCATCTTTCTATCTTTAAGATCAGTTGCTCCACATCAAACAACACGCACACACACACACGCCTGTAAAAGAGAGGCAGTGTTGATCTCAAAGGATCGGAGCCTCATTGAGCCACACTTGCTGGACTCCCCTCAGGAGAGAGATAAGCGTTGCCTCAGGCCGCACTGGGGTTCCTTCTCAGCAGGTGAAGAAATATACTCACACACACACACACACACACACAGGTGGAATATGATTCATATCTGCAAATATTCCTTTCTTTTGTTTTGCATTGACTTTGTTACACTGTTATAAGCAAATGTGGAGATGGTTGTGGATTTCAGGAGAGAAGCCAGCACACCCCCCCTCTCATCCTGTGACTCCGTCCCGTCCTGTGGAGTCCGTCCTACTGGGCTCATCTCCATCATGCCCAGACAGAGTGGGAGCTGAACATCTCCTCCATCTCCAAGAAGGCCCAGCAGAGGATGTTCTTCCTGAGGCAAGCAAAATTCAGCCTGCAGAGAGATGATGATACACGTACAGTTCCATCACTCCCACATCATCAGGTCCACATACTGCTCCTCCATCACTGCAGCCACAGCCAACATACAGCCAAAGCAAGGCGCAGCCCGCAGGCGCCGCAGGGCTCGCCGGCTGCAATCTCCTTCCTTCCCAGGTCCTTCCTCCACTCCCTGTCATGGCGGGCCAGGCCCACTTGTCGGGCTCCCTCCCTCCGCCCTCACTCCTGACCTCCTCCTCCTGAGGCTGCGCCCATCATATCCACGACCTCCCCTCCATCATGACCCATTTTTCTCCGCGGTCGGTGATAGTCACGACGGTGGGGGACGACTGGCTGTCACCCCCACTACTACCCTCTTTCTCCCACCTTCCTCTCCTCTCCTCTCCCTCTTTCCTTCCTCTCCTCCCTCCTCCCTTCCTCTTCTGATATTGCAACGGGCCGAGTTTGGCTCAATGCATAAAAAAAAAGAAATGATGGAAAATATGATTACAGGTACCTTTACGGTATATGATAATGCATTGTTAACAATCCTGCCTCTATTTCTCAGAGCAAGGACCGATCAGAAAGGATTCAAGAAGTGAGCTTTGATTTATTCAAAAAATCCACCAAAAAAGGAATGAGAACGCAGTTCCATCCATGTTGCCAGATGGGGTTCCTCGTATTACTTATATAGCAAATAAGATAGGAGGAAAAGAGGAAAGGAAAGAGGTTTAGAGGATGAAGACATTTTATGATGAAGACAAAGACAAAAGATGGAGAAGAAGCAGTGGAGATACACTGCAATGGGGATCAACCACTGTGGGAAAAGAAGGACGTGAGAAAACAGAAGACGGAGCAAGAACAGAGGGTGAATGTGCGCCGCGTTAGAGAAGAAGGTAGATAAAAGACGCGTGACAAAAGGAAGAGTAGGTGGAGGAAGAATATAAGACAGCCTTTGGCATAGACCCAGGGCTATAACGCACTAAGGGGGAGGAAGAAGAAAACACGATGTCTTTGAGGAGGAAAAAAAGCAGGTTAGCAGCAAAAGGATGGAAACTCTCTGAGATGAGGTGAGGAGTTTAGGGATGAAAAGAACAGAAGGTAGAACGGGTTAAGTGGGTGGACAAGTCAGTGGGACCGTGTCACAGGAGGCCGGGGGAATTCGACAGAACTCGATGTAAGACAAGACACAGCGGGTGGGGAAGAGAGCACACACACACACCCGTGAAGAATTAGGCTGAAGATTAATATCGTCGCTATTAGTCATTTCTCTTTTTTCGAAGGCACAAGATTGAAAACAGTGGTAGAAGAATCTCAATCCGATCCAGGGTGCTCTTGTCCAGCCCCGTTCTGTCAGAGCTCTCGGGCATCACAGCAGATTTTATTCGTTAACCTGACCGCAACAGCAGCGATCTTCTGACACCATCGCTGGCTGTACAGCTCCCTCTCTTTCAAGCCCTGAGACTGGCCGTGGCTCATGTAACGTAATACGCCGAGACCAGCGGTTCTCAAACTTTTTCTTTGGAGGAAGAAACATTTTAATGCCCCACCGCCCTAACAAAATGCTCTATGCTGACTTCTTATTGAAATCACTTTTTTTGACTCCTCCATCTGTGCTTTTTCAAATAATAGAATAAAGAAAATTGCAATCACTTTCAAATAAACCAAATGTGCTATCACTTTGTTAGAGCAATTTGAATAACGTTCTATATGTGCAAAAAGCAAAGAAATAGAGATTGGCTTTTGACAAAAATGCCAAGAATCAGGGCCGTCCCGTAACCTGTTAATGATGTCACGTAAATATGTACACAAAGGTACAGGCATTTCAACATGTATATTTATTAATGACTTAATTGTATGTCCTTATACTTTGAACTTGTGTAATATGTGAAGTTCTCAATAAATGTCTTTCTGCATTTCCTCCTGTCCCCCACCTGTAGTACCACTGCGCCCCACTAGAGGGGCGTGCCCCAAAGTTTGAGAACCACTGGCCCATCTACTTGTTTTAGCAGTTCATATGTGGCTTTTAAAATGGTCTCATAGTCATTATTTAATTTTTAATCCAATGGACTGGAAAGTAATATGTCTCAATCGCCATGCTTTCTGACTGCACTGCATCTTAAGCAACATTTTGTTGAGAGAAGTTTTCTTTTTTGGCATTTTTCAGTGGTGACATATTAATTTGTGTCTCATGACAATGAAAACACATGTTATTTTTAAAAGTTATCTTTGCCACTTTGATTCTCTTAAACGTTACCGACCTGTGTCAAAATTAAATTCTGTTTCTGTTTCTTCGCCCATCACATTTCAATCAAAAATTACAAAAGCAATGACAAAAGTGAGAGCTATGACATAAGTGAGAACCATCAGCACAGAAGTTTTTGTCTTTAATAGTAAACTCACAATCAATGATATAAAAAGCAAAACAAGGCCAGTGAAGCGTCCTTCACGGACATCGCTAAATTATGCAATGTGTTGAGGAGAAAAATCGAAAATCAATAAGTCATGAAAGTTAAATGAGCAAAGAGGAACACAAGTAGAGCCTCAACAACACCGTCTCTTCATGAGATATTTGCTTTGCAGCAACCAAAACTAATAATGACTTAAATTGACACAAAACATCAATCAAAGCTACTATAACTGGGGCGCGCAGTGTATTGTGTTGAATGGTGTTCCTGTTATTGTGTCCACCTCAAGTGTGTCGCTACTCTGTTATCGGTTCATTCGCTCCATTCTTCTGTACACCGGCCCAGCAAATTGAAATCGATGAGAGTTATTAGGCTTCGATCAGGTTTCTGTTTCTCATTCGATGTTGCCCCTAAACTAGACTGTATTTCATCATCAGTGTCTGAACAGATCCACGCTGAGCATATAGACGCAAAAATACATCGAGGTGTATACGTGCAAGCCAAACTTACACATTCCCTTTAAAATACTCGTGTCGGGGTGACTTTGGTTTGGTGCTGTTGCGCAAGATCCACTTTGAAATATTCCCTCTCTTTGATCTTCCTGCGTGTAGTTCAAGTTCAACATGTTGTTGCCACGTCGGCCGAGAAGGAAATCACATTGATGCATTTTAGCGCCGCGTCTACATGCAATCTAGTCGTCCATTCAAAAAGACGTCTTGAAAGCAAATGTGTGTGTGTGGTCAGAGATAACCAGGTGCTCACACACCAACTGTGCAAAGAGATCAGAGTCAGAATGAAAGCTTTCATGTGCGCCCAAGAGATACATTCACATTTACACACACCCACACACACACACAGCAGCTTATACACAGGTAGATATGCAAAAAAAACATAAACTGCTGCACTGTGACGCTAACCCCTGACCTGATGATTAAAAGGGATCACAGTGATGGTGCTGAGGGGTGGGAGAGAGTAAAAGCTGCTTACGAGCTGCAGCGTGACAAATCCACGCAAACACTCAGACATAAGCACAAAAACATGGTGGGCTGTTGTTGTTGTTTTTTTACATTAAATCCCCCGACATCTGCTGGTCAAAAAGCTTATTAAAAGCAGAGAAGCTTCTCTACCCACTCTCTTTTTTTGTACGGTGATGAGTGCTGCAGCCGGCCCAATGCTCACTTTAAGTTTACCGATGATTCACTTATCGTCAATCGTCTGAAAAATCGTGTGAAGCGTCTCGATCATTTTAAATACAGTCAAGAGGCTATAGAAGTCATTCATACGCGAAGAAAAGCAGAAGGACATCCACTGCAGATCGATGATGAGCTCAAATTTAAGGGCGAAACAGGTCGAATTTAGATTTTCTTTACACAAAGTCAACCGTTCACTAATATCTCAATTTCAATGCTTGACTCAACTTGACTCAAATCCCTGTTGGTGTCATTTCCAGGATTCCAGGATTCTCAGCTCAATGCCGTAGCAACACTGTGTGAAACTGCAGAGCCTCATCTTCAACGCGACACTCGCTAAACCCTTTCATCAGCCACCCAAAAGAGGAAGATCTGCGTAGTTTTCGGGGCCTGCCGTTTTCTTTGGAATCTGGGTCAAGTGAATGAAAATGACGGCGGCCGTTATCGACGTTAGTTTGGCTAATTAAAAATGGTGGGTTGGTGTGGGATGTCTGTTGCACCAGTGACGATCCTTTAAGGACAGTCACTGGTCCGCAGTGTTTTAACTTTACCCTCTTGGCTCAGCTCGCTTTGGACCTCAACCGAGGTGCTACCAAAAAAAGAAGGTCTATCAAGGTATTAGGGAACTCATTTCCCAAAAACCCTTAAAGAAAGAGTCGAGTTGAGTAGGCCCTGACTTAACAAATCCACCAAGAGTACATGAAGCAGCTTCACAAAGACGTTGGCTTGCTTCGCCTCCCATCTGCCAAATGCAGTTGCTACAACCAACAATTAACTGGTGTAAGCGGGAGGGAATAAAATAATAAAGTAGCCTAATTATTACTTCTACTTTAAATACCATTGTGAAGAGTCAAACCAGCCGACCGATAACAGTTGTGCCAGTATAAATGTCAGGCGGTGCACCGCTGAACTAAGCGCATATAAAACAGACCAACATGCATTTATATCCACAGCTTCTCTTCACGTGAGAACAAGGAGATGATGGGGTGACTATTCTGTTAATCGTGACACTAATGATGTCAGTGATGTTACTTCATCAATGACTTGATCTAACTCCAGTATTCTCACCAGTTCATTCATGCCGTCAGAGTTGTCTGTGTGTATTTCATTGCATCAACCTGCTCTATGCAATGCATTCCTATTACTTCTTGATACAGCCTCGCATTAATTGATTTCTCACGCCCTCACAAACCACTTGCCCAGCCGGGTCAAATAAAGCTGAACTTTGAAAATCAATGAATTCATGTCTGTTGGAACACTCTTGTATCAAACATATTTTTCTTGTACGAGTTGGTCAAACTAAGTTACATGGCATCACATTGACCTTACATCAATCTCATCTGGCTTCCCCAAACTCATAATATAACATTATGACTGCAAACTTTAAAATGGCTCAAGGCCAAATAAAATGACTTTGGCTTAGAGGATAAATCTGGTGTGTTGAAAGGAATCATTGCAATTGCTTTTAGGTTTCAGGGATTATCTTTGGTCTGTGTGTGTGTGTGTGTGTGTGTGAGAGCAGAAATCCACGTGAACGATGAGGTGGATTTTGCCATGTGACTGCAAATCACAACACTATGTACACTATCCCCTATCAGACAAGTAAAACAGTATAACAACAGGGTTTA
The DNA here is from genome assembly GCF_029220125.1 of Pseudoliparis swirei. Classification (NCBI taxonomy): domain Eukaryota; kingdom Metazoa; phylum Chordata; class Actinopteri; order Perciformes; family Liparidae; genus Pseudoliparis; species Pseudoliparis swirei. The sequence goes on from NC_079390.1 coordinate 5,580,501, forward strand.
GGTTGTGCTATTTCCATGTTGACCTTAGTTTCTGTGCACTTGTTTTTTTTTACACGCACAGAGAGAGAGAGGGATATAGAACTGACATAAAAATTATATTAAAAGTAGCCGAATGAAAATCAAAGAAAACTTTAAATGGCTGCTCCAGAAAAGGAAAAGCATTATAGATTGTCAATCAAATAAAAAAAGAAACATGACTAAGAGGCTGCAGGCACGCTGACAGCTCTGTGAGGCCATAGAAGGCCAAACTGCACTTTGAGCTAAATACCAACGTCAGCATGCTAACATTTGCAACTTAGCGAAAGAGTACGGCTCGGGCTGATGGGAATGTCATTGGTTTAGTCACTAGTATCTAATATTGTCAATCTGAAAGAAAGAAACATAACTAAGAGGCTGCAGTCACGCTAACAGCTCTGTGAGGCTATAAAAGGCTCAACTGGACTTTGAGCTAAATACCAACATTAGCATGCTAACGTTAGCAACTTAGCGAAAAAGCACAGCTGGGGTTGATGGGAATGTCATTGGTTTAGTCGTTAGTATCTGGTCCAATAACCAAATGCCGGATTATTTAAAACGTTGACGTGATGATGGTGCTTAATAAAAACTCAGAGCATCAACAAATCCGAACAATTGTGTTTTTAAAAGGCAATTCATCCAATTGTTGTCGAGACGGCTAACTCAAAACTTTAAACGTCAACTTTAGGGTGTCGCTGGGATCGTTAAAGTATTTAGGATGCATCACCTGGGGAACATAAATATCTGAACCCAATTCTGTAGCAATACATCGAGCAGTTGTCGATAGTTATATTTCAGTCTGGACCAAAGTGGCGGACAGATGGCCTCAGAGCCAACTCGCCGGCCTGGCTAATAAAACATGTGCTCTTTGATCAGAGAATCAGAGAACGAGAGAAATACAAAGAGACTGACCGATGAAAGACGTTTCTCCCAGGTAGCCTCTCCGTCTGAGTACCACCTCCAGGAACGTGTCCTCCTCGTCCACCACGTAGTACTCTTTCTCCAGAGAGATCCAGGACCAGTCCAGACGGAACTGCTTTCCCTTCAGCGTGTTCCCACCTGGACAAAAACACATAAATACATGCTTGTTGCTCTTGATCGTAAAAAAAATATCCTATTTTTTTGTTTTCTGCTATTTCATTTAGAAAAAACAAAAGTCTCTCTTACCTACCTAGATTGACAAAATGTGTGTCTTCTTCAACAACCCTTTGCAAGAATGAATATACCGTCTCTGTAAGTGCTCATTTTACTACCAACTGAGTTCAATATTCTGTGGCAATTACTGTAAAACTGTAATGCATTATTTTTATATACGTGCCCTCGAAATGTTCCCAAGACATCTGCCGCAGACTATTTTTTGATTCTTGAAAAAAGAACAATATAAAATTCTACCGTTCTATACCGTGTCCTGTGCTCTACAATTAAATTCAAATTAAACAGAGTCTTCGTCTTGCTCGTGCACATTTGATGCACGGCAGACAATCAGTGTTGCAAACGGCCGTGTTAGTGCCCACCGAGCTTACACAATCGCTGCTACTTCAACAAGCGGACGGGAAGGATGCGTCTTTGTGAGGCTAATTCACCCACCTGCAGGTGAAAGGAAGGAGTTCGAAAATAACTCAAAGAACATAATGAGACGGCATTGTAAAAGTAGAATAAAAGAAGTGAAGGAGGAAAGGAGGGATCTTTTTTCTCTGCTTTTGTATGGTGGTAAACAATGACTAAGTATGCATGGCATTCCTGTGAGTGCTATACTAAATGTCTGAGTGTGAGAGTGTGTGTGTGTGTATTTTACTGGCAGAAGAAAATGCAGAGGTAGAGGACTGTTTGCGCAAACGTAATATGTAGGTTAGAAAGGAAATCTCATTTAGTTCTATTGAGGACAATTTAAAAGCCGTTTGTTCTTTCAAGTCCTTTATGCTTCTAAAAAAACACTGGAGCAGTTAAAAACACACAGCAAAGCACTTCCCCTCCATCATCACAGAGGTCATACATGGCCGCCAAGCAGCATCCTTGTTCAAACCTCATTGTGCAAAACAAAAGGTGGTAATCCTGTTTCTAATCCTGCGTATTTAAAATAGTATTACCGTATCCCGATCAATAAAATATCACCATAAAATCGTGGAGATGATATCCTCCAAATCCTTAAGTACACAGGTTCAGCCCACTGTTAGAATACAGCTCGAACATGCCGACATGGTGCTAAAAAACACAGCAGAGGTTAAAAGTGTAACACTTTCTGGCTTGGCAGACGTAGCTACAACACGCCGAGTTGAGGAGACAGCGAATATATTCAGAGCTCATGTATCCTCCAAAAAGCCTGGAGGCCAAGTTCAGGCTCCACTTAGTGGTTGCTATTACTAAATTGCACACACACTTGCATGCGAGCACGCACACACACATAAAGGTGGAATATCATAGCTTGTGGGGTTGTGTGAAACAAATGTTAAAGTGTGTGAGTGTGATAGTGAATCCTTCATGAGGTCGCCTCTCTAATGGACTGAAGCTGGGGTAACAGCCGTGTCATTTAGATTAGAAACACCCCCTACCAGATGATGATGAATGCAGCATGAGCTGCCTGAGACCTTCGCGTGTCTGTGTTTCTGCATGTGTGTGTGTGTGTAACAGTCCTCCGGTGTGACCTCTCACTGCAAAGACAGTGAGGATCCGAGTCAGAGGGCTTCAGATTGTCTCATTCCTCCAGCCTGTCTAAAGAATAAAAGACTGACAATACAAAAAAAGAGCTTTGAAATCATCTTCAATAGAGCTAGATTCCCGTTAAAACCCTTTTTCAAAGGCTTTCCTGACAAAAAAACTCAACACAACACCCTGTTTTTTTTTAGAACCAATTAGGGAGCATAGTTTCTGCAGATAACATTTCAAGGATCAGGGCACTGAGAAATCTGCAACAACAGAAAAACTTTGATGCTACAGTGTTTATGCTGGTCTGGGATGTAGGAACTACTTGATAGTATACTAACTGACAATTATATGTTATAACAATAAAGGGTTAAATTATAAAAAGGCATGTTATCATATATATTCAGTATTGGAAGTGAACATGAACTTTGCATCATCTAAATTCTCTCTTTCAGCAATGACAGGTAGAGGACCAATTAGTAGTAAACTTGATCAATCAAGGAGTGAGCTCAACATCCAGATCTATGAGAGCTATGAGGGAATGAGTATCGGTTATTCCTTTAGGGGGCCAGAAACACAACTCTAAATGAATGATACTATTGTTATGGAATAATAAAAGATGTTAGAGCAAAAAAGACGAAGTACTTCTTCCACAGTAACCCACAACTTTTCTTGCTTAAAATAATATGTCGATCCTTGACCCCCTAAAAGCAGATATAAGGTACAATTATTTGTTCAAAACGAGAACACAACATTTGCTCCTGACCCTTTCATATCGTGCACCTGATAATCTGCTCTGAATGTGCCGAGAGACACAAGACGACAAGCTCACACTTCAGATTATTCAATTCAATTCAATTCAGTTTATTTGTAAAGCCCAATTTCACAAATTACAAATTTGTCTCGGAGTGCTTTACAATCTGTACACATCGACATCCCTGTCCCAAAACCTCACATCGGACCAGGAAAAACTCCCAAATAACCCTTCAGGGGGAAAAAAAGGGAAGAAACCTTCAGGAGAGCAACAGAGGAGGATCTGATTAAGAGTCAGGAAATAAAATATTAATATTAAAGTCAAACTTAAGTTGTAAAGTTATTTTTGTAAAGCAGAATCTGTCAGTGGAATTAATGATCTGAGTTAAATAAGAAAAAAGAGATATCTGAACATCGGTGATATTGAGCGCTGAAGATTAAAATGGAAACAAACCAACTGGAACAAAATGTTCATATAATAATGATATGGATAATGATGCCCACTGTAAGCACCACTTAAGTTTCTTCTTCGCACATAACCATCACCATTAGGGCCACTGATATGTCGTGAAGGTTACTGCATGTCACTAAGTGGAGTGTGAGCTAAATGTTATGACTAATTTTATGCCGTATGCTGTACTGTATGTTACATGCGTCACAGCCACGCAGTGAATGTGTATAGCCAACACACACACACACACACACACACACACACACACACACACACACACACACACACACACACACACACACACACACACACACACACACACACACACACACACACACACACACACACACACACACACACACACACACACACACACACACACACACACACACACACACACACACACATAAAAGGTGGGATATCATTCACATCTTGTGGGGATGTGTGAAAAAAAACTGTGTGTGAGTGCACTAGTGAGGTGTGGAGTGAAGGTCGCCTCTCTAATGGACTAATGCATGAGTAACAGCCGTGTCATTTAGATTAGAAACATCCTCCCAGATAATGAAAAATACAAAAATAGATATATTTACTGACTATCTTTTTATTCCAAACACATGAGATCAAGCTCTTAGCTACGGTCTTTAAAAAACAGCGCTGTCTTGACTTTTATTGTGTGTGTGTGTGTGTGTGCTGATTTGCATGTCTGAGACTTCAGATCCAAAATCAAAGGAAGTGTTTGACAGTGAGGCGATGCCGTCTGCTGCTCACTACATGTATTCTGCTGCCGGCGGAGCGGCCCTTCCCTCACCGTTACGTATCCATCCGCCTTCTTCTGTGCTCCTTTGAATCCCGGGTCCCCCATCATCTCCCGGCGCAACTGGCAACCAACAAACCCGACGATCTCTCGAACCATGACACACTTTAGAGAAGCACGGGGACTGGGAAGTAATCGCAAAATCTGCTCTTCGTTCGGTTGGCAGCGATTTTCCTTTTTCACAAAGCGAGAAGCACGTGAAGCGCTGCAACACCCTCGGAGCTGAAATAGACTACCAGCGGTACTTTTTTGTAGTAATAGCAGCCCACGCATCATCCATCTGACAGGAGGACCTCTCCGGTTAAATTGCGACGCTTGACAGAATACAAATATCCTACCTCAGGATGTTTCAATACCTTTTAGTTCTTTCTGACCGATGTGTACAAAACGTCGGGAGGCTTGCAAAGAGGACCACACACACACTGTGATGGGTTCAGCACTCAGCTGTGCCTTAAGCAGGGGTCATACACGTTTTGAGAAATGGATTTCCAGGACTTTAAACCAATTTACATGACCAAAAATGTTTTGGAAATCTCGGTGTGGACATGAAAAAGTGAGAGAATTTAGTGTTTAAACTAACAATGAGGATTTGAAAGCAAACAGTATGTAACCTTAAATGACACAAATAAATGGGAATAAACATTTATGTATTTTCGGTTAAGGTGCGTTCACTTGCAGAGTATGAGAGTGTATGCCGGCATATATTTTGAGTGTCATTCTTTTAAAAAGCATATTCATGATTTTAAACTCAGCATAAATGCACGAATATGAATATAACAGATTTCCATGATTTGGGGGATTTTTTCCCCCAGGACTTTTCCATCCAGGCCTGGAAATAACCATTTACAAATTCCAAACTGTAAAACCACATTTCCATAACAAAACACTTTTTTTGAAATCTTGGAGTGTACATAAAAAAGTGAGAACATTTAGCAATTAAACTAACAATGAGAATTTCAAAGCATACAGTATATAACCATAAATGACACAAATGAATGAAAGACAATAGTTATTTTCGGTTAAGGTGCGTTCACTTGCAGCGTGAAAAATACGCGCTGAGTATGAGAAAAAAGTTTGGACCGTCATTTTTTTTAAAGCATATATATTATTTAAAACTCATCATAAATGCAAGAATATTTTTGAGATTTTCATTCCCCCCGGGACATGTCCAGGCCTGGAAATAACCATTTTCAAATTCCATGACTTTTCCAGGTGACCGTACGAACCCTGTTAAGTGTGTGTGTGTGTGTGTGTGTGTGTGTGTGTGTGTGTGTCTGTCTGACTGGTCATCTTACAGGTCTTTCAGCAGCACCCTGATACATCGTCTGTGCCCGTGTGTATTACATGTGTGTATCCAGTACATTTGCACTTTTCTTTGCTCCAAGGCAAATCGGCATGATAGTGGAAATCTCCCGAGGCGTGGCCAGATATATCGGTAGGCTGACCAGGAATTCACGGCCCTGGGCGCACACACACACACGAGTATTTAAAATGCCGCTCAACTCGAGGTCAAGCTGAAGCCAACGCTCGTGAGCTTTCTCCGCTGCTAACTTAGCGGGATCGTGAGCAGTTCAACCGTCGGACTGGCGATGAACTCATTATTTCCAACTAGTCGCAGACGTCTTGACCAATCACATCTCAGGACGTCAACATAAACTAAAGGGAAGGACGAATCGGACGCAGCATATGTAATGGTGTCTCTGCGTGGTGTGCCTTTGGGCAACACAGGAAGTGAAGGGCACCTTCATTACCCCCCCCCCCACCCATCAACCATCCTTAACCCTCCTGTTACCTTTGGGTCAATTTGACCCCATTCAATGTTTAATGTCGGTGTTCTTTCGGGTCAATTTGACCCCAGGCTGTTTTTCACTGTGTCAAACATATAAGAAATATCAACTTTTTAAAATATTTAAAGGGCTATTTAGGTAGTCAACAAACAAACATAAAGTACCTCACACTTAAACTTGGGAAACAATATTAATTCTAATAATTTTCTGGAGGTTTTAATTGCTGGGGTCAAATTGACCCAGAGGGTAAAATATGTTAGTAAATGTAAAGGTAACAGGAGGGTTAAACATTGAATGGGATCAAATTGACCCTAAAGGTAACAGGAGGGTTAAACATTGAATGGGGTCAAATTGACCCTAAGGCAACAGGAGGGTTAAAGAGATAAAAGTTGCATGCAACAGAGTCATGTTTTCCTCCCTCCACTCCATAGTGGTGAGGCATGACTGCGCTGCAGAAACACCTGAAGCGACCCTGGCACATGAAACCATAGGAAACTGACTTCTGGGGCAGAGGATCCTCACTCCTTTGAAGTTTTTGTGGTACTCTTAATAAGCGTGAGTTTTTTAATTTTTTTTACTGATGTCTACAAAGACAGCCGTATACGACCCTGGGCATCGCCGAAAGGAAGAAGGCTTCGGGGACCGAGAAAGGGTGGAGCCTTGAGCTGTGCGTCTGCAGACGAGTGTGTCGTCGTACGCCTGTTTCGGTGCGTAAACGCCCGCATGTCTCCGTGTGTGCCGAGTGTGTGATGAAATGTCTCCTGCAGGATATTTTTGTGCTCATCACAGAACTCCAGCGCGCCGATCACTCCAGCAAGTCTCCCCGTGCCACTAATATAATATTTAATAGAGGAATGAGTTTAATGCATCTCGGGATGGTTGCCGGCTCTCTTGAGAGTCGACTGTGTCTGAGCACAGAGATTAAAAAAAGCTACAAACTGAAATATCTGTAATAGATTCTCCTTCCCACTTCCCCTCCCCCCTCCCCCCCACTCATTTCCCTCATTAAAACAACATTTTATTTTGCCAGAAAATGTTGATATATACTTTAACTGTATTTTTTTTTAATGACAATGTGAACAGAAAAATGCTAATAAAATCTCACTTTACATTTTCATATGATTTAATTACACATTAACCCTCCTGTTACATTTAGGGTCAATTTGACCCCATTCAATGTTTAATGTCGGTGTTCTTTGGGGTCAATTTGACCCCAGGCTGTTTTTCACTGTGTCAAACATATAAGAAATATCAACTTTTTTATATATTTAAAGGGCTATTTAGGTAGTCAACAAACAAACATAAAGTACCTCACACTTAAACTTGGGAAACAATATTAATTCTAATAATTTTCTGGAGGTTTTAATTGCTGGGGTCAAATTGACCCCGAGGGTAAAATATGTGAGTGAATGTAAAGGTAACAGGAGGGTTAAAAGGTTGAGATCCATCTAAAATCATACACCAGGAAAACAAGATGGCCAAAGAACAGTGATGGAGAGTTTATATGAATTTTGTATAGAAAAAGACATGCTGACAATTTTATGACAAAAACGTACTCCGAAGATAAAGAGTCAAGACAAAATGTAAATCAGAACATTTCCGTTGCTAAAATAAATGATCTGGCTTTTTTGTTTACTCTTGAGATTAGGGTGTTTGGTCACGCTCGTGTGTTTACACATGGAGCGTCAGCTGTCGAGCATCGAGAGATGCAAAATCAAAGATGATTAACATGATGGAAAAATAAAAAGTCTCTTAAACAAGTCTCACACTCATCTCCATCGCTCTAATTAGATGCGGATCATCGCAACTGACATTCGCAACTGCGGAGGTTGCTGTAATCCTACAACAGAGAGATCCGTCAGCACCGGCGCTGACACGCCAACACGGCGGGCGGGCGCAGACGGCAGGAAAAGACAGCGAGGACGTGACAGCGAAACCCAATTCTGATGCCCGAGACGCAATAAACCCACCGCATACTTTGAGATTACGCTCAGCGAAGATAGGAGGGCAAATATTAAGAGTGTAGCTCGAGGCGGAGAAGAGGACTCGCCGATAGGCGGTGAGACGAGAACGAAATATATCATGAACATGGGAGTAAAAGACTGAATGAGCCACGTGCGACGAGATGTAACCGCGAGGTTGGTCCTCGGAGAAGTGAGTGACAGTAAATTCCTGAATGCAGACAGATAAAGAAAACATCCTCTCCTCAAGCCAGCCGACGTGTTAGTGTGTGTGTGTGTGTGTGGTCCTGATCTGTAAACTTTGCTGAACATGTTGACAACACAAAATGGATTAACCTCAATTTGTGGCCACGGCGACAGTCAGTTTAAGCCTGTAATTGATTTTTTTTGAAAGGATCTTTTATATATCACCTTCAAAAGCAGGTGAGACGTATTATTAAAGAGGATTGGAAAAAATAATTGCACGTGGAAAAAAATGAAAGAATATAGCTTTTTTTCAATTTCAAAAATTCCAAGAACTCCTGCAACGTGAAACGGGATTATCCCATTTACATTCAGAATGTTATGGATGACTTTTAACTTCTTTGCCAAGACGTAATCAAAATCTGTCGTCTCTTCGACGATGGAGTTTAAAGAGTTTGAAAGCCATTATAGGAGCCATTTGAAAAATCGACTGCTGAATGCTTTATAAATAATTCGCCGCGCTTATCGTTCAAGAGAAGAGGGAAGCACGGGGCCTTTAAAAGAGAGGTCACACAGATCCACACCCAATCACACACCACGCACAAACCAAACGGATCATGAAGAACCCGCGCCTTTGCAGTGTCTTTTGTGTTTTGTCATATTCAAGAGATATTTGTTAAAATCGAAGGATATTCAATGCGTTATGGAACCCGTATGGACACGATGGGGATAGAGAGGCTGCAGGTGATGTGTTCGGGGACATATTGTATAAAAGCAGCGGTAGTTCATGGTTGCTATCGTGCAAGAGGGGTGAAGATGGGATGAAAGCAGGGTAGGAAATGTACATATTCTTTAGGGGGCAGTTCTTGCCCCCACTGACTGACCTCCAGGGGCATTTAAAAAGAAATTGGGGGCACTTTTTGAAACTTGTGAAATAACATTTAACCGTTGTTCAAAAATAATAAATATACTTATTTAAGCTTACAGTATATGAGCAATTGTCATAAAATGGCAATAATAAGTCTATTAGGCAGTAGTCTACAGATTCAAAGTGTTTTCTTAGATTCGTTCAACAAAAAACAGACAATCATATTCAATGTTATTCTAATTTATTTGTGGTTATTTATTGTTATTAAATTTTTTAAACAACTGTTAACAATTATAACTGATTTCTTTTTTTTATAATTAAAAATGATATTTATTGATTTTTGTGTGTGTACCTACCTAGTACAGGTAACACAGATATAAGACACACACAACAAAGAACAAACAAAATGCTATTAAATTATTGAAATTATGGGGGCATTTTTTGCCCGTCTTCTCGTGAGATCAGGGGCAACATTATATTTCTTAGGGGCAGTTTTGCCCTCTGCCCTCGTGTTTTTCCGACGCTTAATGAAAGGATTCTATTGTAACCATCAACTTGTTTGTAGTGGGAGGAGAAACATCCTGGATGAGCAGAGAGACTAAATATGCAGGTCTTATTCAGCCTTCTCCGAAAACATCTTTCTGTATTGAAGTGTAACTAAATAAAAATGACAAACAATGTCTTTGTATTTTAAGAAGCTGGGTGCTGTCAGATATAAACATAACATTCACCCCCTCAGTGGAATCCAGCTGTGCACCACTTCTGTGATAGATATCTCAAAAATGTGGAAAATAAAGATGCAAACTCTCTGCACTGCTCGAGTGAAGTGAGACAATGTGTGCTCTTGTAAATTCCAATGAACTGAACGAATAGATTATTATTCGATCAGTCAATTGACTGAAAGTGATCGGCAAGTCGTAGCTTCTCAAATGTGAGGATTGAGGATTCGCTCTTCTTCGTTTGTTTTATTTATGTTAGTATATGTAGGTTTTTTTGATAAAACATGTTGCCAGTTTTACAGAGAGAAAAAAATTGGCAGACCAATCACTAGTAGAAATAATCATTAGTCTGAGATCAACTTTTAGCATTTTCTTTTACATGATTCTTTTCAATCTTCTCCATTGTCATTTTTCTTGTTTTACTCCATTATAACTGTCAATTTCCCAATAAAAAGCCTGGGAAAGCAGCCATGTTGCAGCCCATTACCGTTAACTACGGTGCTCCCAGCGGGTTTTAACCTGTGACAGAAGGTTCTTCCTGCCACTCCTCCCCTGTAGATGAGCCTGTAATAGGGCCACGTAATTACCAGCGGCTGCCTCGGAGCTCTGCCCAGCTCAGACGCCCGGGGCTCTCATTACCCACAATGCTGCCTGGGCTTTGAAATATCAAACGCCTCTTTGTGCTGGAAGCCCCACCGGCCCTTAGCCTACAGCTACTCCTCTGTGCTCTGCTGTGCATGCATTGTGAGGGATTATGTGCGTGAGCTTCTACCCCCAATGCACATCTGGATTAGTGTACCTGTTTACATGAATATAATGTTTCGCGTAATGCTCACTTCCTGTAAAATAAAGGCGTGTGGACACGGAGGAGTTGATTTGGCGGGATTTTAAAAAGGGAGGATAAAACTGAGAAGAATACTTTTCACTTTGTTGTACTTGCTGTGAATCGCCCTCGTGTTGCCTTGATGTTAATATGGTTTTATCTGGAATAAGAGGCACAACCCTCTCGGAATAGGATGCCCAAGTGTAACACCCTGTTCTGTTTCTCCTGTGTTCCGTGTCTCCTATGTCTCCTCTGTGTCTTCTCTGTCTTGATTGTTTAATTCCCTGCACCTGCCCTCAGCCACTCTTGTCTCGTTACTGTCTGATGTCGTACACCTGTGTTTCCCCCCCTATATATTGTGTCAGTCTTTCCCTTGTCTGCTGTCGGATTGTCGTCTCTAGTTCTGTCTTTTTCCCATCGTCCTGTCAGTGTTCCTGGTTCTGCCTGTTTGACCCTGCCTGCCCTGAACCTGGATTCTCTGCCTGCCCCTTTTGGACCTTGTTTTTTGTAAACTGTTTTACCTCATTAAAGAGTGCTTTTTTTGGTTGTTATTCATATTGAGTCCAGCCTGTCTCTGCGCCTGAGCCTCACCCCGTCACTAGAACCTGACACCAAGTGCATCCAGTAAACCTATAGATTGATTATTTAAACTCAAGTACGTCAATTACAGAGCTCAGAACTCTTTTAAATGCCACAGGCCTTTATATTCAAGCCAACAGCATAGAAAAATACTACATACATAAGCAGGGACGATCAATTAGTCAACGTTTCTCCTTGAATGAGCATAAAGGAACCGTTACTCGTCTACACATTAGCACTTCCTCCAAAGTCCATTAACAACACGGGATGAAAAGTGCAAGGCTATATCACAAAACTATTTAGTTTGAGTTTTTTAGCCAAACATTGCGCAATACATGGTATTCTTCTTGTGCACTGTGGATGTCAATTTTTGGAGGTTGATGGTTACGGCATTGGTTTTAAACTTGGAGGAGATAATCAACTAAAGTTATCTATGATGTAAAAGTTACATTCTAAAACCACACATGTAGTGTATATATCCATTGTGAATTGTGAATCTCTTTAAAGTCTGTTCAATTCAAATACCTCAATAATATGAGGTTAAACCATCATATTTGATTTTGAAGGAAGTAAATAAACATGTGCATTCTCGACATAAACAAGTGCTATTTATAGTCGGGCACGAGTCCACCTCTTCTTTTTTTACTTTATATTAAAAAGGGAGGGCCGCTCAAAGAAGTGGGTGGTGTATTATTAAATGTGTAATCTTTACACGTGGAATCAGGCTGACATTTGCACACGTACAATAAGATCGCGGTGGAGATGAACAAAAAATGTAGGGTGAGCGCCACGGTACAAATTAGAAAAATAAGAAAGGAAATGAGCAGCAGGCAATAACAAGAACACCCGTAACCTCGTGTGATCTGACTGCTTTAACGCAGAAATAATAACGTGGACTTGTGGTGGCGGCGCCGCAAAGGCTTTATGAAAAGAAAAATAAATGGTGGGTATTACATTTCTTTCATCTGAAATCTAGATATTTGTATGACTTGTAATGCCATTCATTGCTTTACCTTTCTGTGGAGATATAATAATTCCTAATATTGGTTACAGCAGCCACCACAAGGACAAAAAAACATCAGGAAGCAATGAAAAAATTAGCTTTAAAAGGATGGAAACTTCCATGCTCTTCCACTCTTGTATGTGTCTCCATCAGTTCTTCATTTAGAGTGTACTCTCCTAAACGTTAATGCTTTTCCTTATTTATAGCTTTTGATCTCAGACAAATGCAACCAGCTCTTTAGGAGCTCCTTCACTCGGCAGAAACGCCCTAAAACGAGACTCCCAGCTGCTGACTGCTTAATGAACTGCTGCCTCAGTTAATGGACTCTAATTTAATGCCTATACATATCTATAATATAGAATGAAATGTTCAGAATGTAAAAGAGGCAATTTCATGTTCATAATGTTCATCTCAAAAACACAAGAGGATGTGGCACATCCAAATTAAAGAGCGTTTTTCAAAACTGAAAGTGCTCTCGGCTTTAAGTACGAGAGTGTCTGGAGGCAGCCACTTGAAATATTGACATAAGCATTGTTTAGACTGAACAACTCAGTGCTTCTTTCATTTATTCTGCGATATGTAATGGGTTTAGCTCGTATTCTCAATACATGTCGGTTAAGATTGTCTCTATGCTGACAAAGTCCGCCCTGGGAAATCAGCCTGGGTTCAATATACTGTAATGCAGCTTGACATATCTCCTGAATTCACAAATTACACAGGCAGTCGCATTCAATCAGAAAGCTGTGGAAGAGACGCGCGCTAATCTCGGCACCTCGGAAATTCCTTTTCCTATCTCTGATGAGGCTCTGAGCCTCGTCGTTAAGTTGAGGATGGAGCATCACTTGTGGCGTACGGTCACAGACAAAAGGGCATCGATATTATGACCCACAACTACCAAATTAAAATCCCCATGAGCTAGAATAGTGTGAATCTCTGGACCCTGATATCTGGAGTAGAAAACTCGGAGGGAAGAGGAGAGCCACATATCCACCCGGAGGGATGAGTCTTAAGGTGAGAGAGACAATACCATACCCATTTTTTTTTTCTTCTCCGTGAAAGTTTTTTTTCTTCTATTTCTTGGGAGTTTTTCCTGATCCAATGTGAGGTCAAAGGTCAGAGATGTCGTATGTTTACAGATTGTAAATTCCTCTGAGGCAAATTTGGAATTTGTGATATTGGCCTGTACAAAATAAACTGAATTTAATTGACTTGGTTTGATCTTCATCCGAGCCAATTTGTATTTGAGTCAACATTGTTGTTTAAATGTCATTTGGTGACACATTCAGGATCTTTTCGGCTCATGAACCCCAAAAAAACAATTTAAAAAAGATAAAAAATAAATCTTACCCTTATCCTCAACGGAGAAATGGAAGAGATCAGAAGTAGCATTTTCCTCCTTCCGTAACACGTAGCAGATGTTCAGGTCGTCAATATCAGCTGGAACGGGAAAGGAACAGTTAGGAGTGATATAACGGGTTTATTAATCAGGGCTGCAAATAGCACCAACAATTAAATTCATGCAAATATGATAAACTCCTGTCAACATCAAAACCAACTCAGGAAAACAAAGCAAACAACAACAAATATGTTTGATGTAATTAAAAACACACCAATGGCTAGTGTTGTGTTAATGATGCATGATGAAAAAGTTTAACCTTACTTGAATAATCACAAGGTGATGGCTAAATTATAAATTGTATATTTTGATATTATTATTATTATATAGGAGCTGTGCCCTTGTCAAGATTAAAAACGTATATTCATGAAACAATTAGCATTTTAAGATTAAAAAAATAAATAAATTAAAGTGTCATGCTGGCTGCACAGAAATAGCCTCAAACACACTTTGAAGTTGTATGACGGCTTTCTGGTTTGTTCAAACACTCTCTGTCGAATAATTATTCAAAGATGGAAGCGGTCCTGCTTCAACACCGTATCAGCGACGGTAACAGCGGGTCTCCCGCATCGCACCGATTCTCTTCCTTATCGGCACTCGGCACGAACACGTTTCTACAGGGGAACGCTTTCTGAAAGTCACGCATCCGTAATCCAGCACGATAAGGCCGTAACCTCACATCCGAGACTGCTCAAGCTAAACCAACAAGAAAAAAACGTTTAAATCCCGAACCTGTCAGCTCTGTGTCAACAGCCCAGAAAACCAGGTGACAATGGCTCCTTAATGACAGACGGGGGTAAGAATGTTTACTAGGAGGAGGGATTACTATTGTACACTTCCACAGCTGGGGTTTTTCTCCGAGCTTCTTGAATTACAGGGTTTCTGCGTGCCTGTTTTTTCCACCGCTCTCCAGAAACGTCTATTACAGTGCGGGGAGAAAAGAAAAATCATCTAGAATGTGAAAGGGCTTGGCCTCTGCCAACCCTGTCCTTCAATAATAGATGTCAGCGGAAGGAGGTTCATAAAAGTATAAACCCCTGACTCTGGCTTGGATGCCTCTAGAACCTCTGAGGTGGCTTCCTGTCATTGCTGCCTCTATAACATGAAAAAATATATATCTAAACAACCATTTATGTACAATTTCCGTGAGAGTGTCGCAGTGTTTGTTTCTTCACATGAGCGAGTATCGATCTGGAGAGGCGGCGAGAGGAAGGGGGCTCCTCTGGAGTATTGTGACTCGGCCCTCAACCCGAGGACCTTTGCCGATGTAAAGTCGACACGGTGAACCGGGGGCGCGTTGCTCATCAAATATTTAAAAAGGAACGCCTCGCGGGACGTGCCCTGGAAATAGGAGGAGTAAATAAAGAGCGAGGGATTGTCTCTTTCACCTGACTGACTCCTGACGAGCTCTCTCTCTCTTGCACTCTCTCTCTCTGCACTCTCTCTCTCTGCACTCTCGTCCATGTCGCTTGCTCCCTCTGCCCCCTCTCCTGCCCCTTTGCCTTTTCTTTCTCGCCGCACTCTTGTCTAATCTGCGCCCCTCTTTTTCCCTTTTCAAAGAGCACAGGCTGGCGGCTGTCTGAAGTGTCGACTTGTGTCGCTCTCTTTCTTCAGCACTAGTCTGCGTTTTTTTTTGCCACGCTGAGGCAGAAGCAGGTGAATTTCCTTACTTGTTTGTATAATTGCCTCAGCGGGACGTGAAATACCGCATTGATTGCGTCGCTTTAAAAAAAAACCCTCAATCAACGGCATTGTTGCCTTGATTCTGTGTGTGTCATCAATACACAGACAGGCACACATGCAGGAATGGACAGATCGGTTCATATCTCGCTCTCTATGGAAGTGAAATTATGTTGAGAGTTTTCAAGCTTTCTGTTTGAATATTTAAGACTAATTGCTATGAATCCGTTTCAATTTGTACTGAGTGACCTGGCCAAACCGCCTGAATGCTCCGCAACTAAATGCCATCCCTTCACTACAAGATCCGCTCTGACCTTTTCCCATGATCCTCTCCTCCTGCCTGGCTTTCTTTAACAAACCACTGTAGAGAACATCAGATGTGAACATCTCCCCGGTGATGCGGAAATAATACATTATTCATCTCGAACCGTCTACGAGACATTTGTGCCAAACATCAGCCTCAAACTTTTAGTCTTCTAATTATGATTTGATGAGGAAGTCGCATCTAAAAACCAGGCCCACAAATTAACGATTGAAATCCCCAAGCCTGCACTTGTCACATATATTAATAATTATTACTCCATATATTAAAATTGTGTGAAACATTCATGAAAAACATACAAGTTTGCAGAGATTTTTTGACTTCAACATATTAGGAATATCATTATTTATCTAAATTAAATTACAAAAAAAAGTAAGTTTAAAACTGCTTCCTTTTGCCAAATATGATAAGTTGATAAAAGATGTTTGAGTGGGAAGAGGCATTTTTACATTTACATTACTGTAGTTTAGCTTAATAACTTAATATAATATTTGTTGTAACAGAATATTAGAGAGTGGGATGAGCATTAAGGTAATTTTGTTGACAACAACTAATGATAAAATTTTTAATTCAACCACTTAACAGTACTTAACAAAAACGCTGTCATCTGACGATGACATCCACATGCAAAGGTCATGCATAATAATAGTGGTGGGTGTTTGTTTACCTTGACTAAATGTGTTGATGGAGTTGTTCCCGTGTGCCAGGTTCACGATGTAGCCGTGTTTTGGCTGCCCGGCGATGCGGAACGTCACGGCGGCCGGGCCGCTGTCTCTGTCCTCCGCTCGCAGCACTTTGGAGCTGATGGGGAACCCCAGGTGGCCCGTGGCCAAGATCCTTAAAGCGGGGGCACCTTTATTCACCACCATCTGAGGGATGCCGTCGTCGACGGCCACGATGGTGATCTTCATGGTTTGAGGGCGCCGAGTCTCGAACACGGTGTCTGGGAACACGTAGAAGTCCGTGTGCGTGCCGTCGGCGACGGTGAAGGAGAAGGAGTCCTCCGAGGATTCCGTTCCGTCGTGTCTGTAGCTGATGAGGTTTTCGTTGAGGTCTTGTTTGGTGAAGCTGGAGACGGGCGTGGACCGGTTGTAAAGAAGTTTACCGTGAACCGGCAGCTGGGTGACTGAGAATCTCAGCAGCCCCTCAGCCGTGTCCTGGTCCTCTGCCGTTAGCTCAAACGGCGTAATCAGCTTCATATGCCCTTCTGTGACGACCAAACTATTCACAGTAACGACAGGTTTCTTATTATCCACATCCACGATGGAGACTCGGAAGGTTCTGAAAATAGGATTGTAGCCGTCGGTGACTTCAAATTCAAAACTATCCATTTTGACTTCATCGTCCGAGGTGTGGATGTAGTAAATCTTACTGCCGGCCAGCTGGAGCTGAGTAAAAGCAGCAACGGGCATCCCAGGAGCATCAGTGCACTCTAAGTGACCTCTGACAGGGGCCCTTGTGACCGTGAAGATTAAATGCTCATCGGGGCTGTTGAGATCAGTCGTGCTGAGAAGATCTGTGGTCAATGTCACTCGGCCCCCTTCTCTCAGAGACACGCCTTTGCTGACCACATCGGGGAACACCGTGTCGATACTGCCCACCGTGATGTAGAAGTAACGATCAATTAGTGGGTTCATGCCATCTGTGACATCGAATTTAACCAAGTCTCGGACGCCCTCCTGACCGCTGTGGGTGTAAAGTATAAGCCCCGCATCGATGTCAGCCTGTGTGAAGTTCATGCCCAGTGTGATGTTCTCCGGAGACCCTGATGGGGATTTCCTCTGCAGGACACCCTGACCCGGCCCGAACCGAGGGATGTACGTCAGCGAAGCGTCATCTGAATCCAGATCCGTCGCTTTGAGCACTTTACCGTTGATCTCTTTGGTCTCCCCGATTTCCACCTCCACGCCGTCGTTGACGAGCATTCTGGGGGTCTCGTCGTCGACGGCAATGATCAGAACCACGGCTGTTTTCTGCACGGAGAACTTTCCATCGGTCAGAGTGACATCGAAGCTGTCCTCCGTGGTCTCCGAGTCATCATGCTCATAAATAATAGTCGACGCCTCTCTGATTTGCTCCAAAGTGAAATTAGTCACCAAAACGGAGCCTGTGGAGAGCTGGTTTAAAATAGCACCGTGTTTGGGAGGTTTGGAAATGATGAACATCAGCTCCTCGGGCGGAACGTCGGCATCGGCCCCGTTCAGAATCGGAGTGTCGATGACAATGTTCATTCCCTCCATCACGACCATGTCCCTCAAATAAATCTCGGGCTTTTCATCATTCGATGGGATGATGACAATTGGGAAGAAATGGTTCCGTGCGAAATTTATCCCATCAGAGCACCTAAATGTGAACCTGTCTTCCACTGGCTCGACCCCTTTGTGAATGCTCTGCACATAGTGGATATTCCCCTCCCGGATGTCTCTGATGGTAAAAGCACTGATAGCCGTTCCTGACCTGGACTTTTCTGAGCCTGGAGCAGGTGATACATTTTCCACATAGCCGGCAGTGGGCTGGACAATGATGGTGCAAAGGATATCATCCGTTGGAGTGTCATTATCATCAGCGTTTAAGTGCTGAGGGCCAATGGCGTTTTTCTTCCCTTCAATGACACTGAATTGAATCCCAACTCCGACCTCAGGGGCCTGGCTGTCAACGGGAAGGATGGTGACTTGAACGTGGACCCCGTTGACCTCGTTTCCACCCACTGTCCAATCGTGGGACATGTCTGTGAGAGTCAAATTGAAGCCATCCTGCTCAGAGAAGAGACCAATCTCCCCACTGGTGTGTGCATACACAACCACGCCATTAATAATATCAGCCTGCGTAAAAATTGCAGCAGGCACTCCTTTAACTAATATTTCACCCCTCACTGGAGGATCTTCCACGATAAAGGTCAGCAGGAGGTCATCCGTGTCGTCATCGCGGCCTTGAATGACGTTCGTCGTGATTTCCGTGGCTCCGTTCTCCAGCACATCCATATGCGAGCCGATTGTTCCCGGAGGCAGATTGACGGTTGGAGTTTCATCATCGACGGGCGTCACGTGAACTTTGACCGTCACGGTGACAACATGAAACCCGTCGCTAACATCCAGCTGAAATTCATCGCTCATCGTCTCCTCCCCGCCGTGACGATATGACGTCTTCCCCGCTGAGATATCCTCCAGTCTGAAAAGCCCTTTTTTCTCTAGATCAGTGAATGCAACTTGGACCTGGCCGTATTTAGCGGGCTGGCTCAGAGTAAAGGTAATCTGCTTGCTCTCTGTATCGAGGTCGGTGGCGTCGAGCTCGGCAATACCGATGATGTGCATTCCACGTTCAAACACCGTGAAGCCCGTGTTTGTGATCTGAGGGGGTTTGTTGTTGACGGGCTGGAGGTAAACAGTGAACGCTCCGTCGACGCCGTTCCCAGCCGTGTCTTCGACGGTGTAACGAAACTGCACCACGTGGGCTGTAATTCCCAGCTCAACATCTGGGGGCCCGTAGGAGATCTTATGGTGGTTAATTTGAGCTTGCGTGAACTCGGTGACTTCGGTGTCGGGGCTGTCCGTCAGAATCAAAGAACCAAACGCAACGGGGTTGTTTTCGTCCGTATCCATCGGGGGCTGGATCACTGTGTATTTGAGGTCGCGGTCCTCAGAGTCCAGATCGGTGTAGCGCAGGACTTCCTTGTTCAAGTGAGTGAGCCTGAACTCCTGAACGGTCATCTGCAGGGTGGTGCCAGGGAACAGCTCAGGGGGGAGGTCATCGACGGGTAAAACGTGGATTATAAACGCACTCTCTCCCGACTCGTTAGGGGGGTCGTTGTCATCCCGGACCGTGAACACAAAATGATCCGTGATGGTATCGGTGCTGTGAGGGCCTGTGTGCCCGTAAAACAACCTCCCATCAGTGATATCCTTCTGAAGCCACTCTGTCACCTCCTTCTCATACACTTCATCCTCAGCATTGAATCTCCAAGAGGAGGGGTCCTCTGGGGCATCCGACTGTCTTAAGAGGACGGTGCCGACGGTGGAAAAGGGAGCGGCGACGGCGAATTTTATAGTCGAGTCCTCGGAGTCGATATCGGCCGCGCTGAGCATGAGGGGAGATATCGGCGTCATCTGGTTTTCGAAGAGCGCTAAGCCGGTGTTGGCGTTAATAATCGGCGGCTCGTCGTCGGTGGGAACGATCGTAATGGGGAACAAGAATTCCACGTCGTTTTTTCCATCCGACACCTTGAAGACAATGTTGTCGCTGTACGTGTCGCTCCCGTCGTGCTGGTACACGACGACCCCCGTCGCGAGGTCGGCCGGCGTGAACAGCTTCCCGCGAGAGCCCAGCACCACGAGGTCGCCGTGGCGCAGCCCGGCCACCACCGTGACGGTGACCGCGTCCAGGTCGTCTTCGTCGCCGATCTCCAAGTTGCGGCCGCCGAAGAGAGGCCGAGACTGCCCCTCGTACAGCAGCTGACCCGTGTTACGCGTCACCACGGGGGCCAGAGAGTTCATCGGCTTCACGACTATCATGAACGCGAAGGGGTCCGAGACGGCCCCGTCTGTGTCGACCGCCTCAAACTCCAGCTGGAAAATCCTCTCGGTGTCCGAGTCCAGGGAGGGGGGCTGGTAGGCGATCTTCAGGTCGCGCAAGTCTCGCTGGTAGAACGACGTGATCGGGAGGTTCCTGTCGTCGGTGCTGACCACGTAGCCCTCCTCGTAGGATAAAGGAGAGGTGATGTTGAAAATGAGCTCATCTGGGTCCGACTCGGCATCCTCGGCGGCGAGCATGTCGGGCGTCAGGGCGGTCATGACGAACTGGCTGATCTCCATCATCATCATGGACACGAAGCTGGGTTTGGGGGGGGTGTTTTCTTCCCCGGCTTTGATGCGAATCATGAGATGGAAATACTCCCGTTTCACTCGGTTGCCTTCCTTGTCGTGCAGCTCCACGACCATGGGGACGTAGTCCCTGTTGGGAGACTTGCGGTCGAATGTGTGCTGGTAGCGGATGTCCGCCCGCGTGAATTCGTCACAGTCCATCATTTTGGAAAGTTTCCCCCCGTCGATGAGCCTTCCGTACCTGGGCAGTGGGCTGCCACTGGTCAGGGACGTGACCTCACATGTAGTTGAGTCTCTGTCATAAGTGAACTCTAAAACCTTCCTGTCAATGGGGTTACTGGTCGCTTTCAGGTGATGGACAGTGAGAGGCATGTTTTTGGTGAGTAATTCTAGCTGCGTAAAAACTACTTCAACCTCCATCATGAACGGGATAATAACGGTTTCGGTTTGCGCGTCATACCTGAGCTGCAGCCTCACTCGGTCTTCAGCGGGACTCCTCGAGCCGTAGTGCACGTACGTCAAATCATTGGGACCGAAATCACACGGAAACTTTTTGGGAGCGAGATGCCCCGGTCTCTGTGACAGCGGGTCGTTATCCAGCACCGTGATGCTGCAGCGGTCCCCCGGCTGCGTTTGGATCACCAAGTCGTTGACGGGATCGATGAACACCGACCGCCCGATAGGCACGCGTATTCCGCTGTTGGCCACCAAGATTGCGTCCTCGGACAGTTCCGAACGCAGCGCGTAAAATAGTCCAGAGCTGTCGGGCTGCGCGACAACGAGACCTGTTACACAGGAGAAACACAGGAGAAGTCCACGGAACAACATAGTGAAGGATGTGATCCGAACCCACGCGTATAACAGTCACTCTGCGTGAGGTGGGTGTTGAAAGAACGCGCTCCGGTCTTCTTTATTTTTCTTTCTCCGGTGAGGTATAAATCCCCCCAAAGTGCTGGGTAGTCAGCTGGATGTGTGCGCGGCGGTGACTCCCGTGCGTCGAGCCGTCCGGACCCTCGACATGCTCCGCGAGAATAGCGCGCAGGAGTTTTAACTTCAGACACTTGAGAGAGCCTGTGGACAAGTGTCCCCGCCCACCTCTGATCCTATTGGAGGGGTTTTTGAGGTCTGGTTCCCTCAGCCCTGTCGCCAATGGGCAGCGCAGCTGTCACTCACACGGGGAGGGGCGGGAACAAGGAGACGAGATGAATTACACAGTTTCTCCTGCCAGTCTCTGACCGAGGGACGGCTGAGATGGAGATTAAAACACGATCCTAGTTCAGTATTGCTCATGAGACATAACACTGATCATAATCATGTCACCTGTGGACATGCACATATTCTCAATACTCTCCAACATCAACAACCCTTCCACCTCTTTCACTGTATATACTTTATATACACTTAGATACACTTTTCATTTTTTTCATTTTCTTTATTATTAAAATGTCTTAAATATAATAAGTTTTTCTCTGTTTTTTATGTATATATATATATATCCATCTATCTATCTACCTATACATTATATCTATCTATCTATACATCCTATCTATATCTATATCTATATATCCATCAATCTATCTATACATTATATCTATATATCTATCTAACTATCTATCAAAATAAAGTTCAATGACTCCAATAACTTTGTTGTGTGACTGCTTTGACGACTGAGGCATATCTGACTAATTACGTAAAGGACTGAATACCTAATTTTAATATTGCAAAAACTGATATATATATATATATATATATATATATTTTAACAAAACACAGCATTTTTTAACACAGATATTATGTGAACTAGCAGGCTAGTCTGCTGCAATGTTCATTAATATTTGTAGGATTATTATTTTTTACATCTTCAGAAAATATAGCTCAGGGGCATCTAAAAGTCCCTTTATCCGGTGTGATCGTGGATCTTTGTAGCACGTCATCCGTCTCTCTCATTCCAAATACATTCCCGTCTCTCCTGTTTGAACTGATTATTGTGGAATTCCCTGAACTCTGAAACGTTCCTGAGAAATGCAAAATTAGGTTTTAGAAAGATCTTGGAGTAAAATGAAGAATCGATTATATTCAATTCATGGCTTAACCTATTGATTACATATCATATTTTGGGCTATATTTCTTAAATAAAGGGACACTTATTATCATCTTATTTGTCCTCTCTAATATTCCTCCTCATTTACTCCAACCACACACTTCCTGTATGAGTGAAAGACTGGCTCCTTCTTATTCGTGCATGCATGCATACATTTTTATTTTCCCGGTTCATAAATTGTGTAACATAAGCAGATGAATGTGAGCCTCTAAACCTCTACCAAGAAAAAGATGCTGTGCACCTCTCATTGCAGAGAGCTGGTGAACGAATGACCCTGCCCCCTGTCAGTGTAAACTATGAAACAAAAAAACAGAAATCTATAATACTGTCATAAAGCGCAGTGTCGGGATGTGAAATGTACCTTTGGCTGACAGGGACCCGAAAAATGCTGCAAATTGTTTCTTAGGATTGTGGGAAATCTATCCACCTCGACCGTAATGGTCCGAGGGGGAAATGTGAACTGCAAGTAAGAGCGTCTGTCAAGAGGAGAATAAAGCCATTTCTTTCCCTGTAAGTGGGCGTTTTGAGATGTGATCAATTCCCCGTCATCTGACATCTTTGACTGAATACATTTGATTTAATGGTTTGCAGTGGCTTCTGTCAACAGGTGCAGTCAAATATAAAGCTTGGCTGCCATTATTCAGCTTTAGGTTGGTCAGACATATGTGTATGATTGTTGAGAAACATGATGAACTTCCCAGGACCTTACACAAGTTCATCCAAGACACTGTTGTGTACACGATATAGTACATCATTCATACGGACACCATTATCCCTTCAATTCATCGGGTTGCTTTCTTTCGCCAGGAAAGTAGTTACATGTTTCCAATATGACTATTTAAAAAGTTCCACACTGTTCCCACAGACCTGACGAGCCCTGAGACTCAAACATCCCCGCACATGAGCCGGATGCTTAGAAGTACCGCTTGTGACTGCATTTGTTCTGGACTCAACACCACCCACGTTTACAATTCCAGGTGATTAGAGGGTTTCTGGAGTGCCTTGTTATTTCAAACTACGAGGCACCCCCAGCTTTTCCAGCTGTCATCCCTTTTATACGCAGACCTGAATATACTTCTTGTGACTTAACACGAGAGAGAAAAAACGCTCCGATGCGCGGGTGATAAATATTCACTGTGAGAAGTGAGTAGGCTACCTTTATCCAGATTATACTGGATACGGAAGTGTGAGGAGAGACTTGGGGGGGGGGGGGAGATGTAAAGATCCTTTATAAGTCAACGAATTAGACACGAGGGAACATTTTCACCTGGAACACGAAGCTGTAATGTTTCCCGCAAAATAATTTTCCACAGGAAAACATTCAAAGGAATCCATATGATGATGATGATGATGATGATGACGATGATGATGAGAAGCTTTTGGATTACCACTATTTTTTTAAACCGTGGGTCTCTATTTCTGTTCATCAAAATAACTAATTTGCAACATCTCACCCCTGCAGCCCCATCTCTAGCACACTCCAACGTTTCTTTGGGAAGTCCAGCTTCTGATTTATGACGGATTCATAAACACGTGAGTGGATGTGGGGTTCCTTCGAGCACAGCAGCTGCCGGGCTGTGATAAGGCCACACGTGGAGATGCTGGGGTTCCAGGATAGTCCATGCAATGTGGACAGATTCAAACCTGCCAGGTCATGAGGCAGCATGAGGTTCAGACCCCCATCAGCGTGTTGCACCTGCAACCTCGAGGAACAGAAGGCATTCTCCTCTTCACGTGAATAAGCATTTGAAACACATATTTTGTGATGAGCTAAGACGGCATGTATGATTAAAAGTCAAGTGAATATTCACCAAATTATTATTCACCAATTCTATTCGGCAGCAGGAGCACACCAGAGGGGATTCTTCTCAAAATATATGTATTGCATTCCAGACTCATGAATGCACAAAGCAACAAACACAAATACAACAACAATATATACAATACAATACGAGGACACAGGTACAATCACTGCAGTTAAAAAGTCACTTATGGTTATAAAAATATACAAACACTTGTTCCAATGTTTCCAGAAACAAGAAAAATACTCAGATCACTCTGTGTTGGCTCAGTTAATGCTTTTATAAGGACATTTTCTGAGTCAATTAATCAACATTTAAATATATATAAACAGTTCCTCAACACAACATGGAAACATCAATACATTTTATTAACTAGAACGGGCACTCGGTAGAGCGCATACCTTCGCATATCACAAAATTGGGCATTGAATTATGAACATTTTGGCATTAGTTGCATGCCAATTGGATAAAAATTGACCGTGCTATGGTAAAAATGTTTTTTGACCTTTCCATGACCTTGACCTTTGACCCGATTGATCCCAAAATCTAATCAAATGGTCCCCAGATAATAACCAATCATCCTACCAAATTCCATGTGATTCAAGAAGATTTGACCTGTTCATGACCTTTGACCTTGACCTTTGACCCGATCGATCCCAAAATCTAATCAACTGGTCCCCGGATAATAAACAATCATCCCACCAAATTTCATGCGATTCGGTTCAATACTTTTTGAGTTCTGCGAAAGATTTTGACCTGTTCATGACCTTTGACCTTGACCTTTGACCCGATCGATCCCAAAATCTAATCAACTAGTCCCCGGATAATAAACAATCATCCCACCAAATTGCATGCGATTCGGTTCAATACTTTTTGAGTTTTGCGAATAACACGCATTCAAATAAATAAATAAATAAATACACGGCGATCAAAACATAACCTTCCGGCATTTTCAATGCGAAGGTAATAAGACAATGCAGATCCTCACCAGGAGCTTTCATCTGTAAAGCTGTGTTTGAAGCTCAGTTCGACAGTTTTCATGAAGTATATCTTTCTTTTGAGGGAATTTATTTGCCTCTAATGTATTCCGGACTTTTACAATATGCTTTTGCAGATGTCCAGCAGGGTCCCGGCACACCTCAACACACTGTACAAGGAGGAGCTGCATGATTTATATCTATATTGCAATGGGTTGGTTTTAATGTTTTAGAATTAAAAAAACATTGCACTCATCATAAGACCCACAACTCCAATCAATACTGTAGCCTGTGTGAGTTTTATTCACACAGTTAATGCATTAAAGGCACAGAACATCATTTATCATGCATACACAAAGGGGTGGAAGTAAACTTTTGTGTTATTTATGCTTGAGTTTGTCATTTTATAATTCTACTTCTCTACCTTTCAGATGAAAACACACCTTTTTACTTATACTTCCATGCATATCAATATTTTAAGACAATTAAACTAACCTATAATTCATTAGTTTAAACTACTCGCCAGAATAAAGCAGTTTTAATGAGATTTTATCAGCTACAACATTTTAATTCAGTTTATATATTAATGCATCATGAATAATAATCCAGCAAAGTAACATATGACTCACTCAAATTCTACATGCGTATACCTCAACTTGACAGTAAAGCAGATTTCCCTGATAAATATGTACTTTTACTTGCATGTTGCGTGCCATCAATACTCAAAGTAAAGGATGGGAATACCTCTCCCAGCACTTCCTCCTGCATATACATCACACAGCTGTTGCTCTCAGGCTTTTCAACACTCCACATCAATGAAAGGAGTCATCCGCCTGTCACTCTTCGCTCCGTCTACCCTCCACCGTCTTCATCACCGCATACAGGACCCTGTTGCGTCTCGAAAGGAAAGCCCACGCATAGAAGCAAGGAGAAGAAAAGAAAAAACACACCACACTTCCTACTTCACTTCAGCGCTAACCTGCAATTACGTGTCGCCTGGGTCATCTGAACGTGTAATGGGAACCCCCCCCCCCCCACCACCACTCCCTCCCCTCCATCACACACTCAGGACAGGCACACAAGCTGCTCAGATTCACACATCTGGTCCGTCTTTGTTCCCTTATTACAGTGGTGTGGGGGAAAAGAAGAAGGAGGCATTCAGAAGGACCCCATCGTGAGCTCTTTTCTGTCCACGCAGGCATCTCAGCGCCAGCCGCTGCTCTGTAATCATCAACACGACGACCGTGAGAGTTTACACAGAGGGTCATTTCTGGTAAACGTTCACCGCGTGGTGGTGGAACACTCATTTACATTACAGATGACAGTGCTCCTGCAGGCTTCTGCCTTTCAGTTAGAGGACAAAGTGTTCATTATGAATAAGAGGGGGGATCGGGTATCTGTTTTCTCTGGATTCTATAGATACGAAATGCCGTGGCGTTGAAATGAACACTTATTGGCTTTTTAAAAGCCTTTTAGTTTGCATTGATTTCATTCGCCAGCTTCTGTACTTTTGAAAAGTTGAACTGAACTTTCAATACATGAGTGTTAATGTGATTTGAAAGATGTTTGTAAGTTTACTGTATAAAAAGGCTAAAAAATGGATTAAAAGAAGATGTGTTGATATTGTAGGGGTCCAATTAAGGAATAATGTTAAAATGGATATAAGAATGGTCAACTCATTTTTGGTTTTCAAAGGAATTATTTATAAAACAATTCTTGAGTTATACGTACGATTGAAATGTATTTATATAAAAGATGTATGTGGATATATATCTGTATGTATATATATATATATATATATATATATTAGGGCTGTGAAATGAGTAAAAATTTTAATCGGATTAATCACAGGTTTTTGTGGATTAATCATGATTAATCACATATTACCGATATTCTCAGTATATTTTGTGAGAACATAGAGATTTATGACAAAAGACGGATATATACATTTATACATTCTTCTATACAATGGTGCTGCAACTCAGCAGTTATTTAGCAGTTTTCTTCCATATGGAACATTAATACATCTTCATCCTAAACAGAATGTTTAATGTCGGTGTTCTTTGGGGTCAATTTGACCCCAGGCTGTTTTTCACTGTGTCAAACATATCAGAAATATCAACTTTTTTATTTATTTAAAGGGCTATTTAGGTAGTCAACAAACAAACATAAAGTACCTCACACTTAAACTTGGGAAGCAATATTAATTCTAATAATTTTCTGGAGGTTTTAATTGCTGGGGTCAAATTGACCCCGAGGGTAAAATATGTTCGTAAATGTAAAGGTAACAGGAGGGTTAAACAGAGCATTTTTCTCTTGTTTGTCAACCATTAACTCCACCATGATACAATCTAAAGGTGGACAGATTGACAAGTGACTTTTTTTTTGCTCGGTCCCGATGCGCGCGCACGGAGCTCTGTGGCACGCGAGACGGAGATCGATAAGTGTTAACGCAACGCGAAGAGACAGAAATGACATGCTGCTGTGGAGATACGATCAACAACAGACGTTTAGTTTAATCAAAGAACAAAGACGTGCTCTAGAGAACATGTCAGGGGGCGGGCCAATCTTTTTAATGTCATGCGATCTACCAACACTACGCCGCGATCGACTGGCAGGTCGCGATCGACGTGTTGAGACCCTGATCTACAGGAAGTAAAAGTCGAAACAAGGTTTCCGGAGGTGAACCTGCGGAAGGATCATTACCGATGAACAGACCGTCTGCATGAGAGCGGACAGAGTTCAGATTGAAGTGGTGTATTGGAAGCTCATTTTGCAAGTGACTTTTTTTTCGTCCCGACGACCAACAACAGACGGATTGGAAGCTCATTCTGCGCATGCGTTAAATGCGTAAAAAAAAAAAAAACTAGTTAAACCTGTAATTGAATTAACTGAGTTAACGCGTTATTTTTCACAGCACTAATATATATATATTGTTTTTTAAAATTGTCTTTGTTATTTTTCTTTATTAGATATTAATTTTCTGATTTATTTGATATTAATTTAGGATAGGAATACATAAGCATTTGTTGCTTCTACCTTTTCAGTCTTTCTGTTTTGTATATTATATAGAATAATATGTATTGTATTTGATTGACTGAATAAAAATACACAACAACAACAACAACAACAACAACACCTCTTGGCTTTAATGTCTGGTTTATGTAAAACTTTTGGCTTTGGGACAATGCCCCTCACGGAGGGTGTAATATAATACGCTGTATATTTCATGTGGTTTCACAGAGGTGATGATGAGTCTAATGAGGAACAAGCCGGCCACACTCCATTAGACAAAGCCCTCAGCCCTGCAGGCAATGTGCAGCCGTTGTTGTCGGCTCTTGTGTGGCCTCATGGAGGAGAACATTTATTACTTTTACAGTCTTGTTACTGTGAACTGTACCGTGGACCGACGATGAAGAAGAAGAGAACAGAAGTGGAGGGGAAGACGTTTCAAACCAATGAAAATGCTTCTTAGCATATTTTTTATAGACTTGCATTTTAATTGTTATTCTATTTTTATATACATAACTCCTTTCGGAGGGTATGTACCAGATAAGAATAGAAAGGCCCTCAGAGAAGAAGACGTTAAGTTGTTTATTTTCCACAGAACAAATGTTATCTTATAAATAATAAGAAACTTACTCAAATACCTGCAAAGAATCTTGCAGATTATTGAGTCTCGATAAACAAATGTGACAACAATAAAAGAAACATCTCCGTTCTTCTGCATTTAAATAAGGCAGAGCAATCGTTTTAAAAGCAGTCAGCACTTCCATCTGAATAATGAGAGAAATAAATGGTGTTATTATTTTTTAATAGGCTACTGCTCTCTTGTGGCGAAGAGCGGCAGCAGCAGCATTCCAGGAACCGGCTCGTGAATTAAGTGTGAGAGGTTATCAGGTGTTGAACGTGCATCGAGTTGCTTTGAAAGCTCCGCAGCTAAACATCTGTGCCACATGGAGTTATTTCCACTGATCACAACACGGATGTTGAAGTTGTTTTCGTGGCTCGAGGCCGAGAGCGGTCAACAGATTTAGAGGTGTTTCCTATGTGCATTAAAGACTATAAGAAAAGAAAACTCTGCAGAAAACACCAGAGCGAAATCACGTTCAATCTGAAAGCTGCATTTGTCCACCTTGGAGAGCAAATAAATCCTTTATGGACACTGTGTGAACGCTGCACTGTTAAAAGACTTTAGAGAGGAGGAGAGAGAGAGAGAGAGAGAGAGAGAGAGAGAGAGAGAGAGTCTTACTGCCTAATAAAGCTGCAGCCGTCTTAGAAGCAGAGCAGAAGCTGCGTGAAGGTTAACAGTCTTCATCATTCAACCAGCTCTGTTCTTCCTCTGTTCAAATGAGCCGTTTCTTGTCAACACCTTTCTGTAGACACACACACACACACACACACACGTACGCACACGCACGCACACACACGCACAGACAGACAGACGCACATACACACACACACACGCACACCCACACCCATGCACACACAGACATACACACACACATACATACGCACACACACACATACGCACACGCACTCACACACACACGCACAGACAGACGCACACACACACACACTGACATGCACACACACACACGCACACACACACACACACAGACAGACAGACACACATACACACACACCGACACGCACACACACAGACAAACAGACAGACGCACTTACACATACACACACACACACCGACAGGCACGCACACCCACACCCATGCACACACAGACATACACACACACACACACATACGCACACGCACGCGCACACACACACGCACATGCAAGCACGCACCCACACAAACATACAAACACACTCGCACACATACATACACATACACAAACACACACATGCACCCCCCCACCCCCCACACACACATCCACACACCTCAGTTGCATCTTACCAGCCGACCCGTGACAGTTTACTGTGACACAGACTCATCTGTGTGAAAGCGGCAGCAGTCGGGGTTTGGATGTAGATTTAGAGAAAGGGAAAGATTACAAAATAAAATAAAATAGAAAATATATAACTAATCAATTAAATGAGATATGTACTTCATATAATAATACTTAAAATGGGCTCCAAGAATCCATTTGAATGTGTTGTTAACAACTCAAACATGTCTCGATTTACAAAGACTGCCTAACGGACAGAAACAAAGCGTTCTACCATCATCCTACACTTTAAAGTTGAGCATTGCACTCGTTTAAAGTTGGTCGACCTTTGAAGCCGCAAGAGCCCGAAACATTTTGACTTGTCAGTCTTGAGGCCGACACTCAATTATGTCTTTCATGTCTGCTTCTTTCAAAACCCCACACCTCCAATTTGTAACGCAGACTCTCCGTTCGATGACCCCGATGACCCCGTCAGCTCTCCTTCTCACGCTTTCAGAGCTCCCCGCGGAACCCCAGAAGACTTCATACAACTGACAAGACAAGTTATTCTTGTAAAACTTTGAGATAGACACCGTGGCTCCCACTGGAGGAACACATTATGTCCCAGTATTTAAATTCTGATCTGATTTCATGACTCTTGAGAGACAAGAATTGAATTAACTCAAGACCCCATAATGTTTAATGCAAAGAGGAGGATTTATCTGGCTGATGTTCCTCTTGAATGCTCGTGAATTTGGTTATACAATCAAAATCAAGACACAGGATTCCTTCTCCTCGTGAGACCTGTAATATCACATATTGTGCTCCACCGATCAGAATCATCGGATCAAGATCAGTTTACTTCATATCTAATTGGGAATCATCTTTGTTTTTTGTCGTGACATCGTTTTCCTCCGCTTCAAGCACCGGTTACTCTCCTTGGTAAGTCTGCATTAAAAAGTGCAAATATCGCCACATTAATATTCATTTTCATTCAAATAATCATATCAAATAGGCAAATTAAGTTAATTAGTTAACGTAATTAGCAATAACCAGCATTGAGAGATGTAGGCATATGTAACATGAATGTAAACTACAATAAGTGAGCTAACATTCAAATAAAGTGTTAATTCATAGGTGATATTTATAGCACAGGTGTCAAACACAAGGCCCGCGGGCCAAATCCGGCCGCCACATCATTTCATGTAGCCCCTGGCAACTTGAAAGACATATAATCACCTTTTCTTGAAGAAATGTAAGAAAATATCCTGTGCTTTTATTTTGAAGGTTTCAAATGAAATGTATTTATGTTAAAATATTAGAGAAAATTTCAGAAATACAATATTTCTACACTCAAATAAACAATAATAGCATTATTTAACAATATGTTGGGTAGTAGTTTAATAAAATGAGTTTGCCGCCCCTGATTTATAGTGTTCAACTGCAAAGATAAACCCTACAAGTTTTAAAAGCATTTGAAAGTCGCCGAACTCGACAGTTTTTCTCCTTTCAGTTAAGTGGTCTCTTACATTTCTCGAGGCAGTCCTAGATCTAATATTTTATAATCCCCTCGTTATTTGTGTCTCTTCTCTCTCTCTGCACCAACTGTACGTCTCGAAGTGCTTAAAGGGTTTGTGGGAGTATTAATAAACCCCATGGAGAGTCTTTTCTAAGGACACAATAGCCACCGGGTGAGTTTAGCTTGTTTGTGCTCCATCCTTGAAGCTTCATCAAACAGAGAAAACTCAAATCCAGTGTGATGTTCTAACAGCAGCTCATTTTCCACCAGTGATGGCGCGCTGTGCACCCAGAGAGCAGGGATGTGTTTGAAGGCCTCACCACTGCTCTCTCTATCTCTGCCTTGATTGGTTGTTTTTAGCCATTCGTTCCGCGGGGGCTTCACGGATGGCGATGCCATGTCTGGTTGTCCGCCGCTTTGTTCCAGACTAAAATACCCCGACAACTACTGGATGCTTTGGGCTTTCATGGCCGCCAGACGATGCTTCTGATCTTTCTCGTTTTACTTTGCAAGGACAAACAGGAATGAAGAGTAATACCACCCTCATGAAGTCGGGGGAATACAGAACAATTCAGTTGCTTGGAGGTTGTGTAACTGTGACACGAAAACCACGATAACAGTAACTTAAAGCACATTTAAATATAGTAACTACATAACTGCATACAAACCAAATCAAAATGGTATCTGACCTTTCTTGCACAACCATGAGGTCGACGTTTCATTTTCAGTTAAATGTCGAGATAACTATTGGATGGATTGCCATGAAATTTTAAACACACTTTGGTGACCCTCTGACTTTTCTTCGAACAGGGCAAAGTTTGTTGTTTATTACAAAATATCATACCGGCAGCTGTACATCGATCGACAGCATCTGCACACAAATATTTAGCAAAATAAGAAAGAAAAATCCAGGAGATGCTCTAAAATGCAGCTTTAAAGCTTTATTATATATCTCACTTTAGCTTGAAGGATATCCGAGGCTCGGATATTTGATAAGGAAGTATCTTCCTCTTGGTGAAGAGATGGAGAGTTGAAAATGGCAGCATAGCTCAAAAGCTAATATAATAACAACATGAATCGGAGAGGTCCAACAGTGTGTGTGTGTGTGTGTGTGTGTGTGTGTGTGTGTGTGTGTGTGTGTGTGTGTGCTCCCTATGGGGGTTCCCTCTAGCTGCCATTCTAATTTCAAGACAGAAGGGGGCAGAATTAGGTCATTCATATAATTAAATAATCTGGATGCAGAGCCTCGGATGGCTTTTCCTCTGAGTTCTCACCTGCATGTCTGTGTGCATGTGGTGATTGAGGTTGCAGCTCATTTTGGACAGTTTGCACACACACACACACACACCTGCATGTACACATATGCTGCATGTGTGTGAGTGACAGATGTGTCAGAATTAATTGAAACGAAGCTGAATGGGCTCTCAGATGGGGGCTGTTTCCATTCCCTGGTTGCCCATGTTTTCGTCTGACGTTTTTATCTCTCCTCTGTGTCAGCGGAGGACCACCGGATCTTATTTTAGATTGGCTGCTTTTAATGGGAGGCCAAAAGGTCAATGGGATAAGCCATTTTAAAGCAAGTGGGTCTCGAGTCCGCTATCTCTTCTCCTCGCACACCCAGCTTCATGCAGGGCCACGGCGGTCCGTCAGTCGGACTCTCCTGTTTCCTGTTTCTCTGCATGTCGGCCATGTTTACAACCGAGACTTTATAAACTATGCTGGAGACTTTAATTGCGAGACAAATCAATCGATGCGACAAGTTTGTTCATTGGGATTATTTTCGAATATTTTAAATCCACAACTGAAGCACATTTTGAAAACATGTAATTTACATGGCAAAAATAAACTGTCGTTCTTACTCGTTTATGAGTCTGAATGACACATCTGCTGCAATTTGAGGAGAAACTGTCATCAGATTCCGGAGGCAAATAGGGTGGAGAGCAGCGGGGAGGACACTCACGGCGTTTCTCAATATGCGTGTGCGTACTTTCCTCTACTTGTGTTCTCGTGGACTCGTGAAACGTCATCAGTCGCA
The DNA here is from genome assembly GCF_029220125.1 of Pseudoliparis swirei. Classification (NCBI taxonomy): domain Eukaryota; kingdom Metazoa; phylum Chordata; class Actinopteri; order Perciformes; family Liparidae; genus Pseudoliparis; species Pseudoliparis swirei. The sequence continues at coordinate 5,614,632 of NC_079390.1, forward strand.
GCCCGAGTACATGTTCCAATTCAAAGTCCGCTTCTCGCAAAGCACGGTCAAAATGCCCGGATGTGACTTGATCCTCCCACTTTCCGGAGGATGCATCAGAGGAGACTTGTGCGTACTCTGGCCAGCATATATCCCAGAATGCATTTCACCAGCAACCGGAAACAGTAGCGGAGGAGAAATAAACTACTGACAGTTGACTTTTTATAAATACTACTGTTGTTGAGTCACGGAATGTAATTGTATGATGTTTTGTTTTTTTGACTGTAAAAAATAATTTACAGTGAATAATTGGAGTAAACTCAGGAACAAGAACAGCTGATGTGGTGACGTCATCAAGTCAGCTGCTGTTCCAATCGCAGAAAGACCGTCCTCCCGTTCTCCCGTTCTCCCGTCCTCCGGAGTCTGGACTCCCAAGTCCAGACTCCAAAAGAACACAAGTCTGTACTCGTGTACTTTGAATTGAGAAACGCCGTCAGTTCAAATTTGTAACGCAATTAACCAGCTACTCAAACACCACTTTCCCTCCGTATATCATCCCAAATGTTGAATCAGCCAACAGCTACACCCACACCCACACACATCCCTCATTACCTTCGCATTGAAAATGCCGGAAGGTTATGTTTTGATCGCCGTGTATTTTTTATTTATTTATTTATTTATTTGTATGCGTGTTATTCGCAAAACTCAAAACGTATTGAACCGAATCGTATGAAATTTGGTGGGATGATTGTTTATTATCCGGGGACCAGTTGATTAGATTTTGGGATCGATCGGGTCAAAGGTCAAGGTCAAAGGTCATGAACAGGTCAAAATCTTTCGCAGAACTCAAAAAGTATTGAACCGAATCGCATGAAATTTGGTGGGATGATTGTTTATTATCCGGGGACCAGTTGATTAGATTTTGGGATCGATCGGGTCAAAGGTCAATGTCAAAGGTCATAAACAGGTCAAATCTTCTTGAATCACATGGAATTTGGTGGGATGATTGGTTATTATCCGGGGACCATTTGATTAGATTTTGGGATCAATCGGGTCAAAGGTCAAGGTCATGGAAAGGTCAAAATCTTTTTTTTACCATAGCGCAGTCAATTTGTATCCAATTGGCATGCAACTAATGCCAACATGTTCATAATTCATATGCGAAGGTATGCACTCTACCGAGTGCCCGTTCTAGTTTCTTTGTGCATTGCCTCATTTCAACTGAAGGACTCTGCAGTTTTGGGCAGAGACTCTCAGCCTGACCGTGATGTGGCACCCGTCTGCAGAATCGTCTCCACAGTCAATAGATTGCGTTTTATCATTATGTTTCCTGGAAGCATATAATGGATGTGCGGAGGCCTGGAATGGTTCTGCTGTTGATGCATTGGTGGATCAAAATAAATAAATTCCTCTCTTGTGTGAGTCCCAGTTAGGATTGCATGTGGGCAAAAGTGTGAGCCAGCTCTGTGAGCTCAGGCCAGACGGCTCAACCTGAAATCAGATCATGAAGCAACTCTTTACCTCGTCGCTGTAGAAGAAATACCAATTTCAGCAGATATTTTGGTTTCAGTGTGAAATTTCAATTTCATGCCTAAAAAAAAGTGCAGAATCAGAGGATGTGATGAAATGAGCAGATGTCAAATATTCATACCAGCCTGAAAGCAACTCCTTGATAAATTAAGTTTTAATTTAACCAGGAACAAGTGCTTATAAATATATATATTTTTTATATTTTGTATTCAACTGCAATAATTACAATATCCGAAGGCCAACGCCTTCTATGTGGTCTTTTTTTTTAAACCATTTCAGGAGTGCATTTCATGGGGACTGTCCACAGCGGAGACTTTGATTAAAATAAATACGAAAATCCATTTCTCCAGCCCAGTGTGTGTGTGTGTGTCCCCTCACACACACAGACATCTGAGTCTGCATCCTAATGGTTGCCGAGTCACAACGGTGTATTTCTCTTGAGCATTTACAGCATCCACACTTCATTATTCTCTCTAGTCGTTTTTCTTGTCTTTACCAAGTAAACGTTTGGGTTTTTCCCAGGTGGAGAAAGAGGAACAAATTCAGAAACAAATTACTCAGACCGTCTCCGATAAAACTGATTAATGTGAAGAGGAAAGAAAACTACAATCCCTCATTAATCATTCAGAGAAACAATAAAACACATTTCAGACCAAACCACTGGGCAGGTTTGTTTTGGATGAGCATCATTTTGAAACTTGATATAAAAAGGTATGATTTTTAATAATAATTGTTCTAATTGCCAGCAGATCCATGCCAGAACAAAAGACACATGACCACAATCTGCAATTAAACAGTGAATGTATTTTCTGATTAAAATCTATGACTTCGGTGGTGTGGGATGAAGAGCTTTTGATAGTCATGGTGACACATTTTGAGGCCTCCATGAATCTCAAAAATAAATCAAAGCTTTTTTGGATGCCCGCTTGGTTTTCTCACCTCCTGCTCCTCAAGCCCATATTCAAACTAGAACTGCATATTACATCGTTCTACTTCCTCTCTATTACTCAATGTAGTCTGTTTGATATTGTATTGTAGCTTTAAATACTGACACGAGGCTGGTGAGTACAAACTGATGTTAAAATGTAACCTGACAGAGGGCAGCAAAGATCCACGTGCCTGCACCGATGGACAGATGAACACTCCTTACATTATCCGATGACTAAATGTTCCTCGAGTTATGGAAGGAGCCGGTCCACAAGACGAGACGAGAACAGAACCATGATGCACGTTTATGCACCTTGTGTTTGAGAAATACTGACAATAGCCTGACAAAAAATATTGTACATCAATATAAAGCATGTGAATAGACCATTTATCTGCACATCAACAGCCACTTTATATAACAATGCTCCTTAAAAACATATTTTAACCTCATATTAATGCTGAGGAAGACAAAAGTAAACATTGCAATGGATGCATGAGTTGTTGTTAGTTATACTGATTTATTGTCATTTACAAAGATACAAAAGCGCCACCTGTTTAATTAATCTTAGCTAAATCATCTCCACAATGCATCTGCTGTGTGTATTAATGACTCGGTACTTCTGGAAACCCTCGATGTCACGGCGATCTTCGAATGAGCAACAGAACCGAGAGAGAAGGAGCGGGGAGCATGCGAGTGGGCGTGTGCATTCCACCGAGTTTAAATATACATATTCTCTTGTGAGTCACTGTCCGTTGTGGGCCAGGAGACGAATGTGACACACGTCGAGGCGTTGCCGGGGTCTCCAGTGTTATACGACTCCGCCGGGTGAGTCACGATGTCGTCGACCGGGAAGAGCAGCATCAGTCTCCTCGTCCTCCCACTCGGTCTCTGGGAATGATGCGGAGCTCTGAGCCGTGTTTCAGAAACACATTGCCTGCAACACAAGACAGAGCGCCGTATAAAGGACCTTTTCACTCTCAGAAAGGACGGTTTGTCCAAAATAGTCTCCTATTTGACTTTGTTGGCATGACTGTATCTGATTTGTTTAAACCCTTAATATGAAGATTGAATGTAACCTAATTAAGATGTCACACAAACATCTGGATTCATTGTCACGGTTTCATGACATGCTCAGAAATGTCTAAACTGAAGGATTACATGACTTCCTGGCGTCTCCTTTTCAGCATATTTATTTAGCCAGTTAATCCGATATCAGGTGGATTTAATCATTTGAATATTTTATATTTCTGCCTGATGAAACGACAGAGAGCAAATTCAGTTATTAATGTGTTATTACAACCATCAAATCATGCCTGAGATCATCGACGCATCACTCGTTCATGTCATGCCACAGGTAATGTATGTTATTGGCCTCACGAGGACACGTTAAGAAACAAAGAGGTCGCACAAAGTACACACGATCGATTTCCAGCGTGCACTCGGTGGTGTGGAAGGGCGATCTGAGCGAGGCGTGGGAACGGAGGCTATTCTAGGCGACGCTGCGGCAGCGTGAACTTTACGCAGACATAAAAGCGTCTGTGGAAGCCCACCACGCTGTCCTTTCAGAGCGGAACCGACCCGGGTCGAAGCGGTCTTCTCCGTATCCCGCTCCACGCAGAGAGCCCAGTCATCCGTTCCATTACTCGGTAACGCGGGGGAAATATGAACCTCGTGGAAACACAAAGGAGGCTGACACGGAGAAAACGTGACTCACCAGGGCGTGGAAATAATGTGGGAATCTTAAATCGAGTGAATTACGACCGAAAAGCTCCGTGCCTCCAGTAAGAAGTCACGTCTGGATTGAATTCAACATCAGAAACGGCCTCTCGAGACATTGCGTCTATATTCATGAATCAGTAAACACAACGAGGCCTCCTCCAACACGGATATGTCACTCACGTTAGGATTATTTCCGTGACTTCATCTCATTTAACACCAATGTGTGTGTTTATGTGTGGCTGGATGTTTAAACTAACACAATGGTGGTAACACATTGCATTGTGGGGCACGATGAGCTCCCCCATGGGCTAGGGACAGATTGGGTGAAGTTACTCTACAAATACATACACTACCGTTCAAAAGTTTGGGGTCACCCAGACAATTTTGTGTCTTCCATGAAAACTCACTTTTATTTATCAAATGAATTGAAAATTGAATAGAACATAGAGTCAAGACATTGACAAGGTTAGAAATAATGATTAATATTTGAAGTATTAATTTTGTTCTACAAACTTCAAGCTCAAAGGAAGGCCAGTTGTATAGCTTATATAAAAATAAAATAATAATAAATATACACTTTTATTAATCCCCAAGGGGAAATTATTTCTTTATTTTTAACCCATAGTTATATTATGCAGTGTGGGCGGAAGCGAAGCAAAGCAACTGGGGTCAGTGCCTGCCTTGCTCTCCACACACTGGCACACGGAGCGGAGCGGGGATCGAACCCACGACCTTGCGGTTGAAGGACGGCCCTCTTACCCCACTGAGCTACAGCCGCCCCATATCACCAACATAACTGTTTTCAGCTGTGCTAACATAATTGCACAAGGGTTTTCTAATCAGATATTAGTCTTCTAAGGCGATTAGCAAACACAATGTACCATTAGAACACTGGAGTGATAGTTGATGGAAATGGGCCTCTATACACCTCTGGAGATATTTCATTAGAAACCAGATGTTTCCACCTAGAATAGTCATTTACCACATTAACAATGTATAGTGTGTATTTTTGATTAATGTTATCTTTATTGAAAAAACAGTGCTTTTCTTTGAAAAATAAAGACATTTCTAAGTGACCCCAAACTTTTGAACGGTAGTGTATTTCCAACACGTCCTTCTGAGGACAGAATCATGTGCTTGGACTTCTTTGCCCTTCTAAAAAATAAAAATAAAATAAAAAAAAATCATCAACAAACCGGGAAGTATTTTTGCAGTTTTTCCTTCAGAATATTTCTTCTGTATTCATCATAGATTTCTCACCTTTACAGTCTGAATCATCGGCCACTAAACGGTCTTTTACATCCATCAAGAACAGTTAAATTATAGCCCTCACATCTGATTTAAATAACCGCGATTATATCCGCTGGGACCGCTTGATTGCAGATGGATATGTAATACCTCCAGGAAGCTTTTTCATACTTACTTTTCTTTGTCTTCTTTGTGCAACCACCCACACAAGTCACTGCCGCTGAGGGCTTTATCAAATTAATCTTTCAGACTATTAACACAATGCCTCCAGCAATACCAAAGTGCCATATGGAACATGCTTTAATCAAGTTGTGCTTTCAAGTGACAAAGAGCTTTGAAAGCCTCAAGGTCGACAATGTGTTATTATACCGTAATATGTGAGAATGAAATGAAAAGCGCCATCCAGAGTGGCTTTTGTGGAGATGTTTTTGAGTGAAAAAGAAATCAACAACTCACCTGCGGTCTGGGCGGGGTTGATTCCTATTCCATCTGCACAGCAAACCAAGAAAGAAATGTAAACCGAAAATATCGTCAGGCAAATAAATGAAAATAATGTGCAATATCCATAGTGTATCCATAATGGTGTTGCAATAGTAAAAACAAATATATTAAATAAATCAGAGTGTGCCTCAGCAGCAGGCAATTCCATCTGGATGGTAACAGACCGGCCATTGTTCTGCACTGAGAAAACTAAAATTCAAATTTGACCTGGCAGACATATCTCAGGCATTTCAATAAAAATCTCATCTCGATCTTATTTCGCAACGGTCATGCGTCCAATTTTTCTTACAGCACCCTAAACATGCCATCTTTCTAAGAGAAAATACATCCGGCAGACTTTCCATAAACGTCTCCTTCTCATTTGCCTCACACTGTCCACACAGAAGTAAACAAAAACATCAATCAGATTAGATCTGGTACCACATCAAATCTGATTGATGTTTTTGTTTACTTCACTGTTATTTGTTCTGGTTTTTACTATAAGTGTGGCAACAAGTGACCGTAGGAGGATGAATCCAGCTAAATATTGTTGTTTTTTCTCTATTTAATTGGCTCAGCATCATGTAGCTGTGCATCCGTTGGACAGCTGGAACATTAAGACACGTTCCATCCAGGCTGAAGGTCAAACTGCTTGACTTGAGTTATATTTTTAGCCTCAGCGCATCTTGTTGCAAGTGAAGAAATTGAGTAGAAAGCAATACTAGTTGCAGCATATCAAGTAATTGCAATATCTTAAATATTTAATAACCATCGCTGATGCATATAAGCTCTAATTAGCGTAAATATCAAATGTGTCATTCATAGGCCAGTATGTGTTAGTGTGGGCAGGAAAGACTGGACTGGACTAGAATAGACTAGACTGGACTGGACTAGACTGAACTGGACTAGACTAGACTGGACTAGACTGGAATAGACTAGACTGGAATAGACTATACTTGACTGGAATAGACTAGACTGGAATAGACTAGACTGGACTAGACTGTACTAGACTGGAATAGACTAGATTGGACTAGACTGGAATAGACTAGACTGGACTAGACTTGAATAAACTAGACTGGACTGGACTAGAATGTACTAGACTGGAATAGACTAGACTGGACTGGACTAGACTGGACTTTACACCGGAGACCGAAAGGTCGATAGGGAATTTTAGGGAAGGGCAAAATAGTGAGGCAACAAAGAACTCATTCTTTTGAATTGGATTTAGCCGTTAACATGTGTTAAAGACATTCTGTGAATGTTAAGAAAATTATTTTCAGTGACATGCAAAAAGTATAAAGACATTTTCTGGGGGGTAAAAAGACAGATTTTTAGTAAGTAAGCCATGCCAAAAATGTGATAATGTACAGAAAGCGGGTCATTGGAGCAAAATGAACCGAGACGGATCCGACAGCCTTTCATTCAGCATCACTGCCGTTCAGATTTATTTAGTTGGAGCTCGTTAAAATTCTCACAGCTTGCGGTTGAAGTTTTGAAACTCGGCTGAGTTTTCAAACATATCTGTCAAAACACACGGTTTCTAAACAATGAGAAGATATTCTATGATAACTGTCAAGCTGGTAAACACGTCCCTTTTGCTCTAGAGGAAAAAAAAGAAAGAAAAATACACAAGTTGAAAGACTTTCCCCCCCTAAACTCACCATTTGTTATTATGGCGCTGGTTGCTGATGGCACTTTGAACTGCAACAGAAGGAGACGTTCCCCATTAGTGAAAAACACAACATTGACATCTGAGAAAATTTCAGCAGCACTCAAATATTTTGGCTGAATACTCCGAGACGTGTTGCAACCCGACTCCATTTGGCCTGAAGACGCGGTGTGAATAAATCAGCACAAAGAAAAAGCTTTTTTCACAGAGTCAGCGCACTGAGAAGCACCGACTTCGTTAGGATGTCTTCAGAAACACACTTGGAGGAACAAGCAGAAGGAAAAAGCTGTGTCTTCTGCCAGCTTTTACTTAGCGTGACACACACACACACACACACACACACGCACACGCACACGCACACACGCACACGCACACGGAACCGCCTGGGGCAAAGATAGCAACGCTTAAATTTCTGGAAGAAAATCACTTGCTTGTCCAACTTCAGGGGTGGACAGAAGAGGATGTGGGCTGGTGAGATTTGCGGTGAAAGGATGGAGGGAGCAGTCCGTCGCCGCGGAGATACGGTGAGCCGAGTGCTGCTCCCCAGACTACTGGCCCGGTAGCACACGCGGTGCGCGTGAAATACAATTTGGATCAGGAATGCACGGCTGCTGCACTTTGCTTCAGGTCGCGTATCATCGGGGGATAAAGCAGCTTGAATCGCCGACTGTCGGGGAATCACTAAATACAATAATTTACATTTACAGTGTGTGTTTCAACACTCGCGTCACTATTATCATGATCACAAAAGCAAAGCTCAAAATACACCCTTGCTAATTACACGTATGAATTGTCCCCGGCTAAGAACACTTAATTCTAGAAACCACTTTATAAGCCTGTGACATACAATAGTATTCCCATATTGATTGTGTTTAAAACAGTCCATCTGGTAATGGGAGCCAATGAACCCCCAATTTACGCTCTGTGGAGGCAGCACACGCAGCAGCTCCAGTGCTCTGTCAGTATGAGGGTATGCGTGTGTGTGTGTGTGTGTGTGTGTGTGTGTGTGTGTGTGTGTGTGTGTGTGACACACGGGCAAATCTGTTCAATTAGTTCCGAGGCCAATAATATCTCTACGAATCTAAAAGAGAAAAACAGAAAGTCGTTTATTTGTTCCTCACATTATAATACACACATAACAGACAGTATTACTGCATATCCTGGGTGTGCATGTAAATACAATAAACACATCTTTCTGTGTTTGCATTACAGGAAATATTTTCCCACAAATTATTTCTTATCTCTTATGCATTTATATATTTTTTAATGCTTTTTCCTTCGAAGATTTCACTTTTTAAGTCTTGTTATATATGTATTTTAGTGTTTTCTTTTTATTGGCATTGAATGCTAAACAAATATGAACATATATACCATAACTCCAGATACATCTATTAGACACTAAGGCTAAATTAATGTTGTGCAGTGCAGTCCCACATGAAATCAATATCAAAGAGTATCGTTAGCTTATACATGTCCAGTTTATATATCCCTCCCTGTTGATGACTTCAAAATAATAATAATCATAATCATAATAATAATAATATTAATAATAATAGAATAGCACAAACATAAGCTTACCTCCTCAGCTGCAAACTTCAAAACGGCTGTGAACGGTGTGCTGTCTGGGACACTTAGTCTGTAACAAAACAATGATTTTAAAAACACCATGAATACAATATTTTACTTTACCCCCCATTGTTCTACTATTTCATTTTTGAAAACATGAGTGTCACATGATTACATATCATCTCTCAAACGTTGTGAAATTCTGTAGCTGGACATTTATTTTGACCTCCATGGAGTAGAAAAGAGGCTCAAATGAGTGTCACATATAATTATGTCAGTCTGTTATACTATGGATATGCCATGAATACATTTATAGTTGGATTCTTCTGAAATGAATCCTGCAGTTTGAGGGCTTTACAAAACAAAAGTAAACAAACTAAATGAATTGACCGGTTAGCCGACCATATGCAGCGGCTTCACCATCGTGAGGGAGGGCGAAAGATCGTCACATTATGAAGAACGCCATGTTGCCGTACTCGAGCGTGAGAGCCAACGTGTTTGAATGTGCCAAATAAACTGAATGGATTCATGGTGTGTTGAAGTCGAATGAATACGATGCATTTTTTGGCTTCATTGTTATGACTTTAAACATGCAGCTGGACCACGTCTGACCTCATTAGAGAATCAACTTCCCATCAACGCTTTAAAGATGGAATTCTGTTGTGGAATTAGACGATGAATTATGTGGCATGTAATGGCTGTGAGGGGAAAAAAAAGACGCTAAAAGTTCAGTTTAAATGTTGAGCCCAACTTCCATCTCTCGGCAGTACGACGTGGCTCATTTCAGCACCAGATTTAAAATGCACAGGACAAAGTTTGTGAAAATTCAATCACAGTGCAAAATAACACAGATTAGAAAACCTATTGGTGACATTTAGTGTAATATAATTTGCTAGGTAATTCAGTGGAAGGGTGTTTTTGTGCTTTTGAACAGAAAATGTGAAAAGAAAAGAAAACCTTTCTAAAGTAGTAAAGTGGCTATGACAGAGCTGTGCCGTCAACACACAACAATTCCTCCTGAATCACACACAGTCCAACCACCAATTATCTTAACTACAACAATCTACATGTTCTATTCCCACAGCGATCGTCCACCGGAAAACACAATAGTTCATACTTAAAGTTATAGCATTTGCCACTTATAGGAGCTCCACATCCTCGGATCATAAACACACACTGTTCTAACGAGCAACTAAAATCACTTAATCTGGAGTGACGGGAATAGAATTCAAGCACTCAATTTGTAATTGTATTTTAAAGTAATTAAATCTTATTTCAAGACGTGTATAAAGAGCATGAACACGATTTTGTTAAGTCACAAATTTGAAGCAATAAACAAGAATTAGAGAGACTGTGGGTCAGTGGTTAGCAGATCCGTCTTTCAATCAGGGGGTTGGAGGTTTAATCCCCGCCCTAGTCGATGTGTCCTTGAGCAAGACACATAACCCTGAACTGCTCCCTGGAGCTGCGTCTACAGTGTATGAACGCAGCAGGATTGTAAGTCGCTTTGGATAAAAGCGTTAGCTAAATGAAATGTAATGTAATGTAAAAATGTAAAAAGAATGATGTGGAAACCTGAAGCTTCCAGTACACATACACTGAGAATTGACCATGTGATGTCAGAGACGTTTTGTGTGCAGAGGCAACAAAAAATAATATTAATAATATTTTTGCATATTTGTAGATTCAGGATTTTTCAAAGACAAAGGAGAGGATGTAATTTAAAGATTAGTTTTTTCTTGGAAAAACTATATCAAAAACTAATTATCATCAGAAAATGTCCATCGGTCTTAAAACACGCCGATGCTTGAGTGTGAGACATGGATGGAGAACACAGTGGCACACCTTGATATTATAGTTTATAGGTCCTTAATTACATTACATTATATTTCATTTAGCTGACGCTTTTATCATGACTGACATTCATGTTTCATTCATACATCGTAGACACAGCTACAGGGAGCAATTCAGGGTTAAGTGTCTTGCTCAAGGAGACATCGACGAGGCCGGGAATTGAACCGCCAACCCCCTGAAAGAAAGACCTGCTAACCACTGACCCACAGTCACTCTACCAGAGAGCACCACACACTCCATCTGTTTCTACCACCAGTTTAATGCTGACAAATGAATGTCACAGCCATTACGTGTTACTTGTACCTGTATAAATGCACCGCTCAGTCTGTTAAAGACTGTAGCTTAAGGCCCAGTGTGCATTCAGACATGCCTCTGTATGTTTATATTGCTGCTGCCTCTCCTGTCTGTCATAACTATGTTGTCACAGAATAATGAGCTCAGTGACAGTGCGTTTTTATATTGTAACGGACTGAGGGAATGTTATGTTATAAATGTTATGTTCCGGATGGAAGTGAACGTCTCACGAGCTGGTAGCTGTGAGGCGTGTCTGTGATTGGACAGCGAGTGATGTTGTGTTGTGTGGTGTTGTGTTACGACTCGTTCGGAGCAGAGCTATGACCCGGAGCAGACGTGAAGCTGGTTTGGAGGTTTTCACGGCGTTTTGCTGTGGTTTTGGCGTAGGCTACGGCCAACAGTAGCTTGTTCTATGTTCCTTGAATAAACACCCTATAAGCCATCTACGTCTCGTAGCGTTCCTGACCCAGGGTCGCTACATTTGGTGTCAGAAGTAAAACTTTCGCTATCATCAACATCGCGAATTAGCAGCAGAGAAGCTAAGTGGCTAACGCTCGTCAACGGTGAGAAACACGACGTCGGGGAGCCGTCTCAAGATTAAACGGGAAGGAGAAAGTGACGAACGAGAATGGGACGGCGCAGCCGGGGCCTGGCAGACGACGGAGCACCGAGAGCGGGTAAAAGAAACGACCGCTAGGATGGCTGCGGAGGCTTTGGCCACTCGGGCCGCGCCGGTGAGGGAAATGGCGGCCGTAGAGGAATAACTGCGGCCGCAGGAAGGGACATGATTGAGCACACGGAGACACGGAGAGAAGCTATTGCGTCCACAATAAAGACCCCCAGATATGACGGTAAATCCAACTGGGAAGCTTTTCATGCACAATTTGAACTATTAGCCCATGCCAGTAGATGGTCCACTGAAGTAAAAGCTCTCCAGTTAGCGATGTGCCTCACGGGTGACGCTTTATCAAGCCTGCTGCTGCTGAGTCCTGATGATCGGAGTGATTATGATGCACTAATTGGGGCTCTAAAGCGACGATTTGGACAATGCTCTGCCACTAGCCTGCTCCGCTTTGAACTATGCAGCAGACAGCGACGGCCAGAGGAGCCGCTGAGGGAGCTCACTAATGACATTGAGGGGCTTGTTCACCGCACCTACGCCCACATGCCCCCGTCCATCCAGAGTGAGCTAGCTCGGGACCATTTCCTCCAGGCCCTGCTGCCAGCTGACCTGCGCATCCAGACACTACTCACTCACCCTGGGTCGCTCCAGGAGGCTTTGGAGTCAGCAACGGAGAGAGAGATGCTGTGTGCTGGCGCCATGGGGAAAGTGGTTGAAAAAGCACCAAAAGGGAGCGCTGCTTGTGAGACGGAAAGGGAGTTGGCGCAGCCTGCCTGGGTGGGGGAGCTAACCCAGCTAGTGAGGGCTGCCACTTCGAGAGATGAGAGGCAAGACAAGCCACGACCAAGAGTCTGCTGGGGGTGTGGCCAGCCTGGCCACCTGATCCGACACTGCCACCGTTCCACCGCGAACAAGGGAAACGAGCCGGGGACCGCATAATCGGGACGATGCGGACCCCTGGCACTCTGTCCCAGCCCCCTCTAATTAACAAAGCTACGCAACCAGACCACCGGAGGATTTTGATGGTCAGCTAGAGCGACTAGTGGTGCTGGGTCGAACATGGATAGGAGACTGTTGGTATGCAATGCTCACCATTGGAGGGACATGCTGCTCTGCACTGGTAGACACAGGTTCGTCAGCAACCCTGGTGAGGCCCGATGTGGTGACAAATGGAACTGATATTTTTCCCACTATCGTGAAACTGCAGTCAGTCACCGGGGAGCGAACTCCTATGGTTGGGGAAGCAATAGTGACTCTGGGCCTGGGGAAAAAGTCTATCCGCTGCCCGGTGTGGGTTGCTAACCTGGAGGACTGTATACTGGGACTGGATGTTCTCGGGGCATTGGACTGTGTCATCGACACAAAGAGAGGAACTCTCACGTTCCCTGATGGTCATGTCATCCAGATGTGGCGCCAGCCACCCCGGCCTGGCTGTGTTGCGACCCACACCGTTGCCACGCTGACGGCTGAGACAACAAATGATGCTGCCCCTAGCTGCAGCCCTTCAAATGAGCTATCCACACTGCCCTCCACCCTGCCCGCTGCTGAGTTGCACCCATCCCCAGCCTCGGTCCGGCCAGCTACTAGTCCACACACACAGGTGACAAACGCCTCTCCACCTGACGACCGTGAAAGAGTCTTGGCAGTGAAGGAGGTCTGGCAGGCAAACTGTGGTGGTCTGACTCCTAGCGAACAAGACCTGTTGTGGCAGCTGCTTCTTGAGTTCAAGGACTGTTTTTCAATGTCGGAGGCGATGTGGCCGCACAGATCTCATCCAGCATGACATCGAAACAGGAGATGCACGGCCGATTAGGATGAGACCTCGGCGCCTCCCACTGGCCAGGCAGGCTGCGGCAGACAAAGCCCTGCAAGAGATGCAGCGAGGGGGAATCATCGAGCCTTCCACCAGCCCCTGGGCCTCGGCGATCGTCATGGTCCCCAAAAAGCAGAAGGAGGCGTGGCGTTTCTGTGTGGACTTCAGGCCCCTCAACAAAGTGACAAAAAAGGACTCCTACCCCCTTCCACGCATCGACGAGGCCCTCGACGCGGTGGCAGGGTCAGCCTGGTACTCCTCTTTGGACCTTCGGAGCGGGTATTGGCAGGTCCCTCTCAGCCCTGAAGCTAGGGCCAAAACTGCCTTCATCACTAATGGGGGCTTGTGGCAGTTTAAAGTCCTTCCGTTTGGCCTCTGCAATGCTCCTGCCACGTTCGAGAGGCTAATGGACAGGGTACTCGCTGGTATCCCTCGGCAGGAGTGTGTTGTGTACCTGGACGACATACTGGTGCATGGTGACTCCTTCCAGGCGGCTCTCGAGGCCCTGAGGTGGGTGCTGGAGAGAGTGACAGCAGCAGGTCTAAAGCTGCACCCACAGAAATGCTCCTTCATGCAACGGGAGGTCACATTTCTGGGACACAAGCTTGGGGGCGGCGGTGTCGGCACCATGGATGATAAAGTGCAGACGGTGAGGGATTGGCCTACCCCCAACACTGTGCAGGACCTGAAAAGCTTCCTGGGCCTGGCCTCCTACTATAGGAAGTTTGTGAGGGGTTTTTCCTGCATAGCTGTACCACTGTTCCGCCTGCTGCAAAAAGGGGTGGTGTTTGATTGGACAGAGGAGTGCCATGCAGCGTTCACTTCACTGCAGAGAGCCCTTGTGGAGGCCCCAGTCCTCTCACCGCCTGACCCCACCCTGCCTTTTATCCTCGACACGGACGCCAGTAATGCAGGCGCAGGTGCTGTGCTGGCCCACGTGACTCCTGAAGGAGAGAGAGTGGTGGCGTATCACAGCAGACAGTTCAACAAGGCTGAACGCTGCTACTGTGTCACGAGACGGGAGCTGCTTGCTATGGTCTGTGCCATCAGACATTTCAGATATTACCTTGGGGGCCTCCACTTCACAGTCCGGACCGACCACTCTGCCTTACAGTGGCTCATGTCTTTTAAGGAGCCAGAAGGCCAGCTGGCACGCTGGATTGAGGAGCTACAGGCGTATGATTTCACTGTGGTCCACAGACCGGGGGCACGCCACGGAAATGCTGACGCGCTTTCACGCCGGCCTTGCAGCGCTGATGGCTGCAACTACTGTGAGAAAAGAGAGGCGCAGGAAGAAGAGCGGCTGCAACCTGATGTGAAATGTGCTGCCGTGGGACCGGTGGGCACGCCTGCAGGCCATGGACTGACAGCTGTGGACGCAGCAGAGTGGGGTGCAAACAGGAAGAGGATGTCGACATAAGGCCAGTGCTCGCTTGGGTGGGATCCCAACAGCGACCACCTTGGGGAGAGGTTACCATGTGTTCTCGAGCCACAAAGGGACTCTGGTCAATTTTTCAAGCCCTGCGACTGCGTGATGGTGTCCTGCAGAGGGGGTGGAAAGAGCCGGCGACTGGAGAGACACGGTGGCAAGTGGTGGTGCCCAGGGCTCTGAGAGAGACAGTGCTCCGGGCAATGCATGGAGCTCCGGGATCTGGTCACTTCGGCGTTACGAAGACCCTCCGTCGCCTCCGCCAGGGTTTCTACTGGGGCCAACATAGGCGGGATGTGGAGGACTACTGCCGCCGCTGCGACAGCTGCACAGCGAAGAAAGGCCCTGCAGACAGATCTCATGCCCAGCTCCAGCAGTTTCCGGCTGGGTGTCCCATGGAGAGGGTGGGGATTGATGTTCTTGGACCGTTTCCTCACTCAGAGAGGGGCAACCGTTACATCCTCACTGCCATGGACTATTCTACTAAGTGGCCCGAAGCGTACTGCATGCCGAACCAGGAGGCGGAGACGATTGTGGATGCTCTGGTGGGGGGAATGTTCAGCAGATTTGGGGCTCCTGAAGTCATCCACACAGATCAGGGCAGAAACTTTGAGTCCTGTGTCTTCGCCGCCATGTGTGACAAACTGGGATCCCACAAGACCCGCACTACACCCCTCCATCCACAGAGCGATGGGCTGGTCGAGAGATTCAACCGCACGCTGGCACAACAGCTGGCCATCGTGGCAGCTAAACATCAACGCGACTGGGACGACCACGTGCCTCTTGTGCTGATGGCTTACAGGTCTGCGGTGCAGGACTCCACTTCCTGCTCTCCTGCCCTTCTCATGCTCGGCAGAGAAATCCGGACACCAGGGAAGATGATGATGGGGAAACCTCCTGACGCCCCTGCGGGTCCCCCGGGGCTCGACTATGCTCGGAAACTCCAGGACCGCTTGGAGTCGGCCCACGAGTTTGCCAGGATCCAGATGCGCAGTGCGGGCGTAAGGCAAAAGAGGAACTACGATGTGCACGTCAGAGGACGACATTTTGAAGTCGGAGAGCTGGTCTGGGTGTATAGCCCTCAGAGGAAGAAGGGCAGGTGCCCAAAGCTCGATAGTGAGTGGGTGGGGCCCTGTCGAGTCCTGGAGAGACTTGGAGAGGTGGTGTACAGGGTCCAGCTGCCACCACGAGGAAGGAAAGTCGCTCTGCATCGAGACAGGCTGGCCCCCTACCGGGGCACATCCACCCCATCAGGACAAGAGCCTGGGGCACGGGGAACCCTGGACTCAGCCCAGACTACCCCCCAAACCCTTCCCAATGGGCCCAGCCTTTCGGCCGCCCCTTCACAGACTCTTAGTGTCCCTGGCCCCGCCCCTCCCTTCCCATCCCCTGCCCTTGGTCCCAGCGTCCCCTTAACCCCTTTTCCTTCTCCCCAGCGCCGACGGCAGCCGCAGAGGAACCGCAGGCCCCCTGACCACCTGAGAGACTTTGTTTGCCCCCTCGGGGGCGAGGGACTTTGTGGGGGGAGGGTAGTGTAACGGACTGAGGGAATGTTATGTTATAAATGTTATGTTCCGGATGGAAGTGAACGTCTCACGAGCTGGTAGCTGTGAGGCGTGTCTGTGATTGGACAGCGAGTGATGTTGTGTTGTGTGGTGTTGTGTTACGACTCGTTCGGAGCAGAGCTATGACCCGGAGCAGACGTGAAGCTGGTTTGGAGGTTTTCACGGCGTTTTGCTGTGGTTTTGGCGTAGGCTACGGCCAACAGTAGCTTGTTCTATGTTCCTTGAATAAACACCCTATAAGCCATCTACGTCTCGTAGCGTTCCTGACCCAGGGTCGCTACAATATTAACGAAGAACTCTACAAGACCAGATGTTAACGCTGCTTGTACATTTCATTTAGAATAAGACCATATGTAAACCGGAAGTTACCGAAAGTGATGGCTCGTAACGCACGTGTATTAATTATCGGCATGTCATGAATCACAGTGTTACACTAACATATGTCTTCTCACTAGTCACGTCCTCCGTAACTTTAAACACACAATCACATATTTAAACAGCAGCTTGAAATACCGATATCTGCGGCAGCGGTAAGATTACAGTTTTTAATAAATAGTAAAACACTGAGATGCCTGTGACTGTAACGTTATTGCTGAGCTGTCAGTGTACTCACACTTTGTATGGAAGCCGGGGGTCCGACGTCAGAGTGATTTTAAACGTTACTTTAGACCTAATTCAGCGGAAGAAAACACCATTATAAGCACCGTCATGTTGGCGAACGAATATGAAATGTACTTAGCGAAAATTACACCAACAAAGAGGCAGAAACTCACATCTTTTGGGCGAGGCGACTCCGTTTTCGATCTGTTTATACACACCCGGAAGTCCGAAGGACCCTTACGCACACGTCATCCATTTAGTTATATTTTCTTTACACATATCGGAGAATGTTTAGTCATTTCAGACGCATTTTAGTATATTTCAATATAGCGATATTTGCTCTTGATTAGAGAATAATTTTACAAATATATATGTTATTATTCGTTATATTTACCGTCAGGCAGTTATATAAACGACTAACGTTTCCCGTAATTGACAACAGAAGGCGCACGGACATTTTCTTGGGTGCGTGGTAATGTTACTGAAGATTATACACACGACACCTCTCAAGTAAACCTAAAGTAACGTGAAAAAAAACAAGGTAGAGACGCATTTGTTTTTTAAAACTGTGTATTCCTTCAATCTGCATGTGCTGTCCGTACACCGAGGTGTAAAAATGGGTCTGCTGATCGGAAACTTGCTGGAGACAAGCAATGTGTAGAATGAAGGAAGATGTTTAGCAGCCGTACAAATGCTCTCAGAATAATGCAGTGGCGGGCAGTGCATTTTCTACCTCGGCCTTCAATGCCGTCTTACTACAGCTGAACAACCTAATGTAAGATAAGTTCACCATGTATATGTCCCCCTCCCCACCCAGTCTACGAGTACCTAGGGTACACATCCTGGTTACCATATTCTGATCCCCAGGACTCTCCCAGATCCTCGAGTAGACCTCAGAACAGCGCTTGAGTCTCCTCCAGTGGTGGCCGTCAGGGCCAGCAAGGCCTTCTCTGCTGGCCTAAACACAGAGCTGCCAACTTTTCAAAAAACCTTGGAGTGAGATTTTGTCGGGGGTGACCAAAATGTTGCAGCGCACGCAGCCACACACGTTGGTGGCTCAAATATCAGGAAATTTGAATTAATTTGGCGTTGTACCCATGTTGTACCCTGCAATCTGGCCTGGCAAAGGTCTTTTACGAGGCATCTTTGCTACCTTAAAGAATTTAAATGTGTTTTAATAACTCTACTCTCATTTACAAAAACATGCCTAATTCTATTGCACAAATGTCCTGTCTTTATGTTAAATTCTTTAGAATACATCTTACTTGTTCAAAGTACTGTTTGGACATTTTTTTGAGAGGGTCCTTTTCCTAGGCCTGCAAATAAAGAGATAAATGCTATGTGGGCAGCCTTAATAAACAATGCTCTGATGTTTTGAGCATGCAGTATACCAAGAGGTTAACACAGTGCTCTCCTGCTGCTTGTTATGACAGCTGAGTTTACATCACCACACAAAATCACACGCACAAACACAACACATTATTTCTTTCCAGATTTAAAGTTTAAGAGAGCGAGTACTTAATTGAACCACGTCATTAAAACATCATCAGAATATTTGAGGGTTGCGTGGCTTATCTCCGTTACTTTGCTCCGTGGAAAAATATGTTCCGCCATCCGCCACGGAATAATTAACCAATTTGTCTACGTTATACTTCTTGTGGAAATGCCGCACACGTCGCAACATCTAGCGCCCCGGTGTGAATGACTTCCGCATCCAGCATCACGAGAGCAGCAACAGCCAATTAGATCCAACAGCGGAGCAGCTCAGCGCTGATTGGCTCTCACAACGCAGCGTTCTGGTTCTGTGCTGTGACGTCGATACTCGCTTTAAGCTATAGTGACGTCACGGAGCTTTGATCCAGAGTGCGTAAATAGAGAGCAGACTCAAGCACTGTTCAGAGGTCTACTTGAGGATCTGGGAGAGTCCTGGGGAGCAGAATATGGTAACCAGGATGTGTACCCTGGATACTCGTAGACTGGGGGGGATAGAGCAGGCTCAAGCACCGGGGGGTGGGGGGGTGGGGGTTCTCTGATATATACACATGTACATACATAAATACATGGTGAACTAATCTTACATTAGGTTGTTCAGCTGTAGTAAGACGGCATTACTAGGCAATCTTCACAATAAATAATTCTTATAAAATAATAAAAAGAGAAAAGAAAGTATATAAATTAGAGCTGTCAATCGATTAAAAAAAAGTAACTAATTAATCGCACATTTTGAAATTCATTAATCACGATTAATCGCGATTAAACGTTTTCTTCTTCTAAAGACTAAATCTTCTCAATGAACGAGTAATCCCTTCAGACAGCGTGTATTTTAGACACTTGTTTAATTGTATTCTTTTTTAAAGACAAAACTTCACACAGAGCTGTGTTTTCAAAGAGGCTCCTACCTATAAAGGGCCAGCGAGGTATTTAATATCGTGGATGATAAATTGTTTCTTCAGTGAAACATCCAGATAAGTAAAAAAGGTGTATTTGAGACCCCATTGGTCCTGTCATCTTTAACACTGAACAGCAGAACCAGAGGCCTTGGGAAACTGACAAATATGTAATGTTAACCCTCTGGAGTCTGGGCTCATTTTCTCGATTTTACAAAAAAATGTAAATTCACCTTTTTTAAAGGCTTTTGCATATGACACATATCAGTGTTTCCCCCACCATTCTATCAGGGTGAGGCCCCGCCCCCCTGTCATTTTCTCTATTGCGCCAGATTACAGCAGAAGTAATGTACGGTTCTTTCCTTAAAGACGTCTTTGTTCTTGTATTAAACTAAACGTCTGTTGTTGGTCGTCTCTACAGCAGCGTATCATTCTGTCTCGACGTGTCGTTAACTCTTCTCGGCTCTCCGTCTCGCGGCAGAGCTCCATGCCAGCGTGTCTGCGCGCGCATCGAGCGGAGCAAAAAAAAAGAAGTCACCTGCACCTTCCGCCCCGCGTCACCGACACGTCGCCCTCTGCTTCTCTGTGAATATCGAGGAGCAGACGGGAGGAAGGAGGCGGACTGCCGCGGCTTGACACTCAGAGGAGTGCAAAAACTTCAACCATACCGGAAGTAAACAAAGTTGCGTTAATTGCGTTAAAATATTTTAGTGCGTTAATCGCGGCCAAATTAATCGCATAGATTAACGCGTTAACGCTGACAGCCCTAATATAAATATATATTCATGGCATTGCGTCAGAAAACCATTCAAACGTTACAAAAGTTAATTTGAATGCTAATTACTGCCCTCCCTATTTATATATTAAGATATTGAATGGTTATTTATTAATCATAGCCCTACTTAAATCTGAAACATGACGTTGATAACAATTGATATATTTCCTTTTCTCTTTATGTATTATATGGTTGTGATCCGTGCCGACATGCAGCTCAGTTCCCCTAAGAGAATACACTTGGCGTTAGTCCACTAATAAAGAGTTTTAACTTTAAGCTGCATGTTCTATTATATTGAACCAAATCTCAGAAGTATTTCAGACAACATTTAGCATTTGCTGCATGGTAATGTAACTGAACATTCGTATGAATTCCAAAAGTCTTCCAAAATAGTGTTTTCAGCTGAAAAAACTTCACCTCATGTTTATCGTTTTCAGGATAGTGTGCACAAAAAGACGAATATGCATTCAGAACCAAGTATTTGAACCCCGGTTCATGCTGAAGTAAACGCAGGCAGCTTGCTAAATGAGGCTATTATCGCTGGATTGTCGGGTTCACAGTGGCAGCAATTCAGCATTTTCCCATCCAAGCCGTGTCATTTTTAGAGGCTCCATTTTCATCAGTGTGAATGTGAATATCACTCAGTAGCCACGTCAAGCTGTTCACTGCTCTCATCAATCCAAACAGAAAGCACCAGACTTCAGTTCAGTTATATTTTGGCTTGGAATGATTTCACACCTGAATAGTGATGGATGGGCATGTGCATTTACTGAAGTTCAGAAGAAAGTTAAACTTAGAAGTAGAGCAGACTGTACAGATATCTCTTAAAGGCTGATTGAGTTGGACCTATCAGAATGCAAGTCTCTGGGTGGTTATTGTATTGCTCAGTCTTATGGTCAAATAGTCTCATGAACTTTAGTCTGATCAATTAGGGGATCTACCCTTTTCTGCTCAGACCCATAAGGAATAACTATTTTAAAAAGCACATGCTGTATATGATCTATTCCATTTATTGTTGAACTTTTTGTTTTAAAAAGAGGATGATGAGGACCCTGGACAAGAGACTGAATCTTGACCGGAAACGGAAAACCTCAACTGTCCGTGAAGAACAAAACCAGCCTTGGCATGGACTGACAGGAGGTCAAAGGTCATCGAAATCAGTGGACGGCCACAGAGGGTTCAAGAAAGCCATGGTGACAGAAGTCTGACTCAGGACGACGAAGCCATCTCCGTTCACTGAAGAAGACCCGGAGATGCACTTGAATCCACCAAAAGTTTGGAGGTGGGTCTTCGATATAAGTAAAAAGTACAAATGCAGAGGAAGATATGGTACTGAAAAAAAGAACAAAGGTAGACTATTTGGGGTTTGTGGGATGTAAGCAAATGAGATAATATCTCCCATTGAATCTTGTATAACATTTAGGTCTAGTAATTATATAAAAAGTAGACAAGACCCCATTTTTTTATTTTATGTTTCACATGAAAATAGTGACTTGATTCAGCATATTGAGGACAAAGTAGAATATTTTAATTGTGGAGTCAGGTTAAAGTATCTTCTGACTCCTTGTTCATAGAGATAATTAGGCTACATTATCAGGTTTTTCACACATACAATTATTTTTTTACTCTCTGAATCCATCATTGTGATAAAGAAATATTTGCTTTGAAGCAGAAACGCTTGAAAAAGATATGACAGTTGTCCACCATCCTCTTGAGAGGAGGTGTGAGAGTGCTTTCAAAATGCAAAATGTAATGACTGCAGGCAGCGCATTGAGCTGCTTCTCCTGAAATGCCATATTATCATAAGAAAGGCAGGGTAAAGAGAGAAAAATGTCAATTACCTATAACCGTAATACATGCTAATACTGCTGCCTATAAATACACGTTGGTGCACACACACACACACACACACACACGCACACACACACATGCACATGCACTATGAAATAGGTGTAAAGTAACAATGCTACATTCAATATAAAGCATAGTATTTTAATTTTTTTTGATGGTCATCTAGGGAAAAAGAACAGTATAATAAAGCCACACATTAAAGCTAAATATACTGACAACTATATACTACTAATAATTTTTTTAAATGAATATTTTAAAAATCTGTCAGTTTTACAACCTGAAACAACAGGGTTAAACCTCAGAGATTATATGTGTTTAATACTTAATCACGCTTGAATCAAGTTCAAAGCCCAGGCTTAGCTTATCAAACAGTACCTGCGACACTGGAGGGTAAGCAATTTCACAATTCACTGAACTCACCTGTTTGAGAGGGAAAGCCGTTCCCGTCACATAGATAGATGGATAGATCTATAGACCTATAGATGGATGGATGCTTTATTCATCCAGAGGGGGGAATGTGTTTGTAGCAGCAGCAAACCAGGTTACAGAGTAAAGATAAAATATTAATATTAAGTCTGAAAAAAATGCACAATATATACAATCTGACATATTACATTCAAGAGAAATGGAAGAAAATAATAAAGAAAATACAAAAAATACAAAGGGTATATAAAGTGAAAGCAGTGGAAGGGTTATTGATGTTGTTCAATTTGAGGACGATCAGGCCCGAAATGATTGATTATAAAGTCTTATTGCAGTGGGCTGGAATGTTCTCTTGTATCAGGAATGTTTTCCTGTATCAGGAATGTTCTCTTGTATCAGGAATGTTCTCCTGTATCTGTCCTTGTGAAGCGGAGCTGAGGCAGTCTTTTGGAGAACGTGCTCCGCTGTCCCTGTGGTATGTGGTGGAGAGGGTGGTCCGGGTTATCCAATATGGACAATAACTTCTTTATTGTCCTTCTCTCCACCACCTGTTCCGGAAAGTCCTGTTTGCAGCCGATGATGGAGCCGGCCCTCCTCAACAGTTTAGTGAGTCTGTTGGTGTCTCCGGCTCCAATGCTGCTCCCCCAGCAGAGTACGGAGAAGTACAGAGCACTGGTCCAACAGACTGGTAGAACATCTCAGAACACTGGTCCAACAGACTGGTAGAACATCTCAGAACACTGGTCTGACAGACTGGTAGAACATCTCAAAGCACTGGTCCGACAGACTGGTAGAACATCTCAGAGCACTGGTCCGACAGACAGGTAGAACATCTCCAACATCGTACTGCACACATCGAAGGATCCAAGTTTCCTCTAGAAAAAGAGTTGACTCCTCCCCTTCCTGTCCACAGAGTTGATGTTGGCCTTCCAGTTCAGTCTGCTGTCGATGGAGACACTCAGGAACCTGTACTCCTCCACCATGTCCACATCCTCTCCCAGAACTCTTTGTGGTCGTGAAATAGATATAGCAGAAATAGTATATATAAGATGGAAATGAAGTATTAAAATGCACCAAATACCATAAAGCTGGCTCTATCGTTGCATCTTTCCCCTAGCTTACCTAATGGCCCATAGAATTTGCATAATTTACAACATAATTTACAATATTTACATAATGGGTTACAATCTGCTCATAATCCAACTCACTATGTGTTGCTCAACTATAAGGACAACACTTTTTCTTGATTATTAGTTTTTTGCCTTGTATTAAAAAACCTGCAATTGTTCAAGGTGTGTGTGCCCGTGTGCATGTGTGTGTGTGTGTGTGTGTGTGCATGAACATCTGGTGGCATTATATTTTAATTTGAGCATATTCTGTAAGTTATTTGTTTTCTTTATAGCAACACCATTTTGCTTAATTACACTGAGTCCCACATATTCATATATACCCTCATTGTTATGCCAGGAAATTAATGTGCAAAAGGCCTTTCCATGTTTTATTGTTCTTAAATGGAAGAACTGTTTGTACCTTTTTGTTCTTATCATATAGTCCTTGTAAATGGAGAGCCTGTGCCAGTTGATCCTACTTAGCAGTTGATCCTAATTAGCAGTTGAATCCTAATTAGCCTTTGATCCTAATTAGCAGTTGATCCTAATTAGCAGCTGTATACGTACAATGTGTACATCTTTTCCTTTGCATGTGCATATCGCGAAAACCAATAAAAGAGTTGATCACAAAAAAATCAGTCCGGGTTGTGCGTGATTGGCTTCTCTAACAAGGTACGGAGGTAATTTAAAGCCAAAGCGTTAACGTTGTCAATTTACACACTTTTTTAAAGAAAGTTATTAAGATTAAGAAAGGCACCTGCAAGCCTACAGGGATAATATGTTTATTTATTTAAAAAGACTACATTGTTTGATCAAAGACATAGTGTAAATTCAAAGAATATTACTGGAATTTAAATCCTATTTAATACAATTACATTGTGTTTATACGACAATATTTTAGACAAATGTCAGCACTCGAATGAACCCAGTTGTCACGGTGCTATTAGAGTGGACCCAAACGCACGACTCAGACGGGAGTAACAAAGATGAAAGTCTTTCGTTGAAAACAGGCTGGGTCAAAACCGGGAGATCAGTCCAAGAAACAAACAAGTCCAAAAAGGGGCGGGGCAGAGAATCAGAGGTCAGAACAGGCAGGTCAGGAATATACACTAATAACGCTGGAGAACTTGGCACGAAAACACAAGACAATCTGGCAGAGGACACGTGCAAGTGAGGGAACCTAAGTAGACAGGGACTAACGAGGGAATGGGCAACAGGTGAGATGCGCATGAAGACCAGGTGAAGGTAATGAGGGACTAACGAGGGAGTGATCAGAGGCAGGTGAAGGGAGTTGGACTGATGAGATGGGAAGCAGGATCTGGAATGACATGATAGTTAGTGAGACAGGATGAAAACAACAAATCATAAAAAGGTGTGGAGCTAAACTGTTACACCAGTCTGAACACCCAAATCCCAAGATCATAATACTTATGACAACTAAATATAATCTCGCCACAAATAATTGTTTATAGTAACAGAAATGTAACATGCTTTCCACAGATGTGAGTTTCTGCTGTTGAAAAGTTTACAACAAAATTGTTATTCTGTTGTCCAATAGGCTTACATAACTATATCAAACACAAATGATCTTATCACCATGCTGGTGTTCATGTTTCAATGCATTTGTGTAAACTGGTTGATTTAACACTGTAAAACGCAAGTTACGTATGTAACTATGGTTCTATGAATCCTGGATGACCGCCAGAGGCGGTGCTTAGCACTGGATATCTTCCGTCTTGCGCATAGCAGGTCGAGTATTAATAACAACAAAGTCACCCGTGACCTCGGATGACCCGCCCACCGGATATAAGTTCCGGTGTCATCCCGAGATCAGTTCTACGAAATCTTCTCGCGAACTCACGAGATTCCGAGTGACTAAGAACTCTGGCGGTCATCCAGGATTCATAGAACCATAGTTACATACGTAACTTGCGTTCTATTTCATCCTTCCTGACCGCCAGAGGCGGTGCTTAGCACTGGATGACTTATACCAACAGAGTCACGAGGAATCCCAAGGAAACTACCTCATATGACTCAAGCAGAGGATTTGGACCACCTGCAATGCATGGAGGGTGTTCCCGTTCACTCTGTAGTCTCTGGTGAATGTGCGCAACGATGCCCTGAGGCTGTTGCATACATATGCACCTATATTCCCCACGGGCATACCTCTTCGGGTCGCCCGTGATGTGGGAACGCTGTTGGTAGAACACCCCCTGCTCTGGATGGCAGAGCACGGACGTTCACCACCTATGCACAGGCAATGGCCTCCACTATCTAGTGGAACAGGCACTGTTCTGCAGTGGCATAGCCCTTCTTAGATCCACCCTAACTGACTAGTTATGGTGGTCAAGCTGTGCAGGCTGGACAGGCTGGTTGAGACCCGAGCGTGCCAGCACCTTTGGGGAAGCCACTGCTTTAGGCCGCAGTGTGACACCCGAGCCCTCTGAGTTCCCCTCAGACAAGGCTCATTGACCGACAGGGCGTGTAGCTTGCCTACTTGCTCTGCCGCAGTTATGGCAAGGATGAAAGGTCTTTGCCGACAGCAACCACAGCTCTGCCTCTGCCAAGGGAGGCGAGCATAGGGTGTCCAGTACCCCGGGCAAGTCCCCTGGAGGAGCCCTCGGGGGGGGGGGGGGCTCAGGGGATAGTCACTGAGGCCCTCCTTATGAAGAGGGACACCAGCTTGTGGCTGTTCCGCATCATTGTCGGCTTTAGCATGCTGCCCTGAAATGGCAGCTATGTAGGCCCTCAGGATAGAGGCAGACATGCCCTTAACTAGAAGGGATGACGGAGGCGTGAGTACCGTAGGCACGAGGCACCGTACTGGGTCCCTCCGTCCGCTGGTCGGGAAGCGGCTTCGGTCTGCACGTCTCGTAGACGGCTCCGGCATCTAGAATAGTCCTTTGGACTGATTCTGTTCAGCTGCTTCTGCTCTCCTGCGGCCAAGCCCTTTGTTGGGCACGGCCGGGATCGGGATGGCAGGTCCCACCATCTAGCTGTGCTAGGGGTCCCGCATGTCAGCGAGGCGTCTCACAGCGAAGTCTGTGCAGCCAGGGGAACCAAGTCCTGGCTGGACGCAAGGGGGCCACCAGCAAAATTCGGTGGTCCTGTTGAAGACCCCGAGTAGTTGGCAAGATCAGCGGAAATGTGGGGAACGCCCTGGTTCCGTTCTCCTGGTCGCTACCTCGCCCGACAATTGGTCAGGTGAAGGGTTACCGGAGTAAGAAAAATCAGAAGGGCACGGGAGCTTCGTAGCAGCTCTGCCGCCCTAGAGGCCCCTGGAGGTTCAAGCCAACCCGTGGTTGAGGCGATGTCTCGCCCAACAAGTACCTATTCCCTCCCAAGTATGGCAGGAACTGTTTGAGCGCTAGGTGCATGGCTTGTGGCTCCAGACCCAAGTGTCGCGAATAGACTGTCCTCTGGAAGTCCTGTACCGCCAGACTGCGCCCCACTTCGAGAGGCGGGAGTCTGCTGTGGCGACCTCCCGGTGGGGCGGACCCCTTCCTGGGGATACCCTCTGACGGGTATGCTCTCACCCTCACGGGATAGAGCCGAGGCACCACTGTGACCCCATCTTGTGCCTGTGGCCCTGGCGAAGGCTGTTAGGCCCTCCATGCGAAGGCGCGCGACAGCAGCCCAAGCATTTGCCCCATAGGCAAGGAAAAAGGGTAAAGACCACTGCCTGCCTCTCAGAGAGTACCTACCTGCTTGAGTGACGGGCAGGCCCACTTAGTGGCTGCATCTAGAGCTATACCAACGAAGGTTATGCTCCGAGAATGGCTCAGAAAACTCTTTATGTTCACGAAGGCCCAACCGGGCAGCGTGAGAAAGAGTGTAAGACAGCTGATGCAGCTGTCAATTTACCCGATAGGCAAGAAGAGAGGATAAAAGACAGCCATCTGCCCCTCAGAGAGGAAGGCTGCAGAGGATGCTGTCCACCTGTCTGAGTGACGGCCAGGCCCGCTTAGTGGCTGCATCTAGAGCTACACCAATAAAGGTTATGCTCTGAGAATGGCTCAGACAGTTGTTTGTTCACGAAGGCCCAACCGGCGGCGTGAGAGAGTGCAAGTAATGCACTGTGTGGCCCTAAATGGGTATGGCGCACATAGCCAGATCGTCCAGGATGGCAGTTTCCTCACGCCCTGGTGATTGCAGGTGGCAGTAATGCCCCTTTGTAGAAACTCCTGGGGAAGTC
Source organism: Pseudoliparis swirei (assembly GCF_029220125.1). NCBI lineage: Eukaryota > Metazoa > Chordata > Actinopteri > Perciformes > Liparidae > Pseudoliparis > Pseudoliparis swirei. The sequence goes on from NC_079390.1 coordinate 5,642,668, forward strand.
CACATGGAAGAAGCCTGGGAATAACGGCTTTGGAAAGCATAACAGAGCAACCGTCTGTGAAGCATTCTAGGAGCCTGACAAAGGCCCCCTTAAGTCGACAGACATGAGCCGATCTCCTCTGGAGACCACACGAAGGATGTCTGCTGGGCTCAGCCTGAGAAAATCAAGATGTGGCGCCCCCGAGTCTGCGGGGTGTGGACACGGTCCTGCGAAGACCAGATAACTGCTGCCTGGTCTAACCGGCTTGCACCGTGCGCTGCTGCGCCTGTAGAGCAGGTCCCCTGATTTCACTGGGACAGTAGGGAGGTTGTTCCTACATGCCTCCCACAAGGGTGCCTGCGCCGGCCAAACAGCTGGTCTGAACCCTGGAGAGCATTAGGCGCCCAGGTTCTCTCGACGTAAGTGCACATGCCTGCAGCGAAGCATCACTGAGGCTGTAGTCAAGTATGACATATGAGGGGGAGTTGCCGTGTAGTAAGCACGGTAAAATGGTCACCTGAGAACCGACTGGGCTCGAGGACACCGGTCATCCGGCCTCGGAGTCCCCTTGGGGAAAAACCGATGGATGCGATAGTCAGCTCAATGGATGGCATGGGACGAAGGCCACATTTGGCCATATTCTGCATGGACGCCGGGGTTCGGTGATCTATCATAAGATGGTAACCCCTCAGATAGTCTCTGGAGGGGAGACTGAAAAGGTGGCAGGGCCGGGAATGCCCCTGAAGAATGCACTAACGTGCGTGGGGTTCCGGCTGCTGTATATCCAGCAGTTCCTGTGCCCTGCGAATGACGAACCCGATGGGGCCGTCGACTGCCCCCTACAAGGGGCTACCACTGGGATGTCCTCCCTTGGGAATGGATCAGCCATGGGTGGATCTGATGCTTCAGTCCTCCCTGCACTAGGGTGGCGACTTATCTGAGCTAGTTCTGCGGTCAGCAGACCTACTCTATAAGCTAGCCTGCCCGATTGCACTGCTAGGGGAGCCCCTGCGGCTCCTAGCCGGCGCTTGCAACTGGTCGGCTGGCCTGGAGCTGACCTGACCTGTCTGTTGGGGTCCTCCTGTCAGCATTAGCGTGGCATTAGTTGGCCTGAGTGGAGACACTCTGCTAGCTGTAACAGTGGCGATGTCATGGAGGTACATGTGCAGTATGCATCAGTATCGACTTATAGCCTCCTTAGCGTCCCCCCGGTGAGCCTGAGCGGGACGCTCTGCTCACTGGAAGCCGGTAGCAGTGTAGCAGTGTGGCATCCAGCCGCAACGAGCGGACGCGCTCGTTAGCGCTGTAATCGCCCACCAGTAGCCTGAGCGAGAGCGCTCCACTACTTGGGCCGAGGTCCTGTGGAACAGGAGGTAGCTGTCGGATTTAGCGTAGGCTCCGTTAGCCTGAGTGGACACACTCTGCTAGCTATGCACGGCGGCAATGCTACCAAAGTCAACACACACGCTATCTCAATCGCTACAGAGAGCCGGTCGCGCCGGTGTAGCAGCACCGAGCGGACGTGCTCCCGTTAGCACACAGTTAGCAGGAACGAGCTCTGCTCCTGTGGGATATGCCGTCATAGGCAACAATTGTATTCGATCTCACCCGATTGAAGCTTTGCGGTGAAGGCGCTCTGGTGAAGACCGAAAAAGACTCGTGCGTTCTCCGGTCCGCCTCGACGGACCGCCGTAGAGAAATGCAACATCCTCCTCCGAGGAGGAGAGCTCGTCGCAGCCTCTGGAGGGCGACGGATCGCAACTCCGACCATTTGGTCACAAGGCTCCCCGCGACGAGCTTCAGTTAAACTTCAGCCTTAGCTGATGCCTGCGTTTGCGAGAAGATGAAAAAGAACTGATCTCGGGATGACACCGGAACTTATACCCGGTGGGCGGGTCATCCGAGGTCACGGGTGACTTTGTTGTTATTAATACTCGACCTGCTATGCGCAAGACGGAAGATATCCAGTGCTAAGCACCGCCTCTGGCGGTCAGGAAGGATGAAATAGAACATGCAATGAAAACATGCCTTTAAAGCTGTTATGTAGACTTCAGTCTGCTCGAGTCGTGACTTAGAATAGGAAACTGTCCTTGTTTGACAGAAATATAGTTATGGTAGTTATGTGATGTATTACACTGATGTATCAGAATTATTCAAAACACATTTGCAAACCACGATGAGCCATACAGCTTCCCAAACATTTCATTCCCCCCCCCCTAATTTATTACTGCAAAGAGACCTCAGGAGACAAGTGAGTGACTCTTCTAATGTTTACTCACTTTACATAATCACCAGCATAATAAATTGTAATTAAATTAGATTTGAGTAGTTGTCTGGGCTGTGTTGACAATGAGAGGGCACGACAAGCCAAGTTCCAAATCCACCCGTACATGGCATGTTGTTTGTGTACAGTAAATAACGAACTCCCAGATGTAGTTGATGGATTCCCCAAATGTGTATCAGGAAACACGTCATTATCCTGACGGTACACTGAGCCCAAACCAAAATGATTCACAGATGCGAGTGGGAGGCCAGATACATGAACAGTTCATCATTAAAACTCACATGCGGTAACCAAACTGTCCTGATGCATGACAGAATGGTTTTGTTAGATGTATGAAACTGTGAGTTTAGGGAATAAATAGACACTGGGCAAAGATGTATTCATTTATTTCGTGGATTCGTGCAAAAAGCTCATTTTAGTAATGTACTCTTATCTATGCCGGTGGCTGGCAATTCTCCCCTATACAAGAAGGTATTTCTTATCTATCAAGTTGATGCTGACTTTTCATGTACAATGTGTATTTATAATCATATTCATCAGCAAATTTCGACAGATAAGATGTCACTCAGGTAGCAGGCAAGTAAAAAGCTCTGTCAATGTGGCAGCAACATGGCGGGGCAGCAGCCAAGAGCAGACAAGCGTCCATTGTCAATGACACGCTTCATACCGACTGGATTGGATGTTGCGAGGAAGTTCACCCCGACCGGCTCGAAATGATGCACGCATGTCCATGAGTCACGACAAGATTGACGAAGAACAATGTGAAGCTCATGAGGCGTAAAAAAAGTCAGTCAGTGTACCTCAATCAGACGGGTGGGCGTCGCCAACAGTGGGAGGGGGGTACATTTACAGTATTTATGTGTGTGTGTGTGTGTGTATGCATTAGGGTATGCAGGTATGTGCATTTATATGTCAATATGTGTGCAGGTTTTTGCATGTCTCCCCGTATTTATAAATATATTCTTTTTTTATTTATTTTGTATTTGTTATTTTGATGTTTTTGTCTGAGTACCTTTGTATACGTACAATGTGTACATCTTTTCCTTTGCATGTGCATGTCTCGAAAACTAATAAAAGAGTTGATCACAAAAAAATCCGTCCGGGTTGTGCGTGATTGGCTTCTCTCACAAGGTACGGAGGTATTTTAAAGCCAAAGCGTTAACAACGTTGTCAATTTACACACTTTTTAAAAGAAAGTTATTAAGATTAAGAAAGGCACCTGCAAGCCTACAGGGGGTTTCAGAATTCAGCCGATGCACATGATCAAACAATTTATGAGAAAGTAGTGTAGCGCCTGTTCAGGGCGTGGACACACACACACACACACACACACACACACACACACACACACACACACACACACACACACACACACACACACACACACACACCTTACTTTGTAGTTTGATGACGATAATCAACTGGAGTTGCAATATTTGCATCGCCAATGTTTTGGTACTTTCCTGACTCAGCAGATTAATTTGAGAGTGGCGTTTGTGAAATCAATACTAATATGTTAAATGGGTTTCATGTTGTATGCAGCAAGAAGCTGTTTCTTTAAGTTGTGTGTTGTCTGTCCAATCAGTGAACACAAATTCGTGCAACCAAACGGCCCGACAAAACAACTTTTAATGACGCGACTGCCATTAGGAGTGGAAGAGAAGGGCAGAGTCTCCTCTGTGTCCAGATGGCGCGGCTGTGTCCAGTCGCCGTCGCGGCAGCTCCACGGAGATTGTGCGCTCTTTTAGTTTTTGTGTTTATTTTTAATATTTTCTTTGCCACAAACACATCGGCACTAACAACATACGACCGCAGCACACTTTTGGACATAAACTTTTGCGCAAAACAAGGGTTTTTGTCCACTTTTTCCATCGATCCAGCGTGGCCGGCGGAGATTGTACGAGCGAACCGCAACAACAGTGGAGCCGCTACTACGGGGAGACGACGAAAACATCGAGGGAAACGGAGCGGAATTCGGAACAGACTGAGAGTTCAAGCCCACCGTCCACCTTTGCCCAGCATCCTTCTTGCTAACGTCCAGTCTCTGGAAAATAAGATGGATGATTTTAGGGCAAGGATCAGATTCCAACGGGACATGCGGGATTGTAACATCTTTTGTCTGACGGAAACTTGGCTGACCCCGCTGGTGCCGGATCAAGTCATATGCCCAACCGAGTCCTTCTCTGTTTTCCGTGCAGACAGAACGGAAGAGTCTGGTAAATCTAAGGGTGGAGGGGTCTGCTTCATGACGAACAACATGTGGTGCGACCCCAAGAACATTAAGACTCTTTCTCGTTCCTGCTCGCCGAACCTGGAACATCTGACGATCTCATGCCGTCCATTCTACCTCCCCCGGGAGTTCAGCTCGGTCATCACCACAGCCGTCTACATTCCACCACAAGCGGACACCGGCGTAGCACTATCGGACCTACATGATGTGTTATGTCGGCATCAGAACAAGTATCCCGACGCGGCTGTGGTGGTGGCTGGGGACTTTAACAAGGCAAACCTAAAAAAAGTCATGCCGAACTTTCACCAGCACATTACGTGTGCTACCAGAGGGGAAAGAACGTTGGACCACTGCTATACGCCATTCAAGAGAGGCTACAAGGCTGTCTCTCTCCCTCCGTTAGGGAAATCAGACCATGCCGCCATTTTTCTGCTTCCGGAGTATAAACAAAGGATCGCGCGGGAAGCGGTAGTGACGAGGAACGTAATGCGGTGGTCTGACCAATCAGAGGCTGAGCTACAGGACGCTCTGAGTATTGTCGACTGGGACATGATCCAATCCAGTTCCAGTGACGTCAGCGAGTTTGCGGAAGTAGCAATGAGCCTCATAGCAACGCTAACGGACACCATCGTCCCCACGGTCAAAGTTAGGGACTTTCCTAACCAAAAGCCGTGGGTTGATAGATCCATCCGTGAAGCTGTGAACGCCCGCATTGCTGCCTATAACTCCGGTCTTGTATCCAGCAACATGGACGAGTACAAGGCAGCGGTCTATGGACTGAGGAGGGCGGTGAAGAAGGCCAAGAGGAAGTACCGAGACAGAGTGGAATCACAGATGGAGCAGCGCGACACCAGGCGCCTATGGCAGGGGCTACGGACTATTACAAACTACCAGAGCAGACCCCGCGCAATGGTGAGTGCCGACGCATCCCTAGCGGACGACCTGAACTCATTTTATGCACGGTTTGAGGCTAGCAACAACAGCGCTTAGCTCGCCGGCTAACAACAACACCGTTAAGCGTAGCCGAGGTGAGTTCTACCGCTGGGGATGAACACACACTCTGTGACCGAGCACAGTGTGAGGAGGGCTCTGTTGAGGGTGAACACCAGGAAAGCTGCAGGTCCAGATGGCATATCTGGGCGAGTACTGAAGACCTGTGCTAACCAGCTAGCTCCAGTGTTCACCACAATATTCAACCTCTCCTGGCTGAGTCCGTGGTCCCCGCCTGCTTCAAGAGATCCACTATTGTCCCTGTGCCCAAGAATGCTTCTCCAGCATGTATGAATGACTACCGACCGGTGGCCCTCACCTCGGTGGTCATGAAATGCTGAGAGGCTGATAAATGACTACATCTGCGCCTTCCTCCCTTCCTCCATGGACCCGCTGCAGTTTGCTTATCGCCCAAACAGATCCACGGATGATGCTGTCTCCCAGGTACTGCACACCACACTCTCTCATCTGGACAGCCAGAGGGGGCTATGTGAGACTGCTGTTCATTGATTATAGTTCAGCTTTCAACACCATAGTCCCTCCAGACTGGACGGAAAGCTGACTGAGCTGGGACTGAACAACCCCCTGTGTGCTTGGATCCTGGACTTCCTGACCGCCAGGCCACAGGTGGTCAGGGTGGGCAGACACACCTCCAAATCCCTCACCCTGAACACAGGATCCCCCCAGGGTTGCGTCCTCAGCCCCTACTGTACTCCCTGTACACACATGACTGTGTGGCCAGGTTCAGCTCCAACACCATCATCAAGTTTGCGGATGACACAGTGGTGGTGGGCCTGATCTCCGACAACGACGAGAAGGCCTACCTGGAGGAAGTTGCTGATCTGTCACTCTGGTGCCAGGACAACAGCCTCATCATGAATGTCACCAAAACTAAGGAGCTGATTGTGGACTTTAGGAGGGCACAACAACAGAGGACGTACTCACCACTGGGGATTAACGGGACTACTGTGGAGAGGGTGAGCGGGTATAAATACCTGGGAGTCCACATCACCGAGGATCTGACATGGTCAACAAACACAGACACTCTGGTGAGAAAGGCAAGGCAGCGCCTCTACCACCTCAGGCAGCTGAGGAAATTTAAAGTTTCCCAGAGGATCCTTCAGTCCTTCTACTCTGGAGCTGTAGAGGCGTCCTGACAGGAAGCATCACAGCCTGGTTTGGCAACTGCTCCGCTCAGGACAGGAAGGCTCTGCAGAGAGTAGTGCGTTCGGCTGAGCGCACTATTGGAACTACACTCCCACCCTGCAGGACTTGTACACCAGGAGGTGCAGAACCAGAGCCGGCAGGATCATGAAGGATCCTCACCACCCCAACAACAGACTGTTTCAGCTGCTGCGGTCAGGCAGGCGCCTCCGTAGTCACGCTGCAAGAACAGAGAGACTGAGACGGAGTTTCTTTCCTCAGGCCATCAGGATTGTGAACTCCGACCTCACCAGGACCCCCACATAGACCCACACAACTGCCCCTCTTAGGCACACACACACACACACACACACACACACTTACTGTAAATATTGTGTTGTTTTTTATTTGTAAATAGTGTGTACTTGTTGCCCTTGCACATTCCTGCTGAGCATTGCCACTTTCATTTCACTGCACACCCTGTGTGTGTATGTGACAAATAAAAACATCTTGAATCTTGAATCTTGAATCTGCAGGGTGTCTGTGGCATTTACAAGTGAACAGCTTGGTTCTGATAATAAATCTCCCTTTTTCAACTTGACATGACATTCACACACACACAACGATTCTCTCGAAACAGATGCAGCATTTCTGCGCATCAGAGCGGTAATATTTTTATTTAGCCTTTGAGAACTGAGGCTCAGAGTGGATGAAAAAAATATAATGGTCTCCATGGGGAATAATGTAGGTTTGTTGCAGCAGAAAAATACAACAACAACACCGACGACGACAATACAATATGGTCTAACATACTAATTAGTAAGTGTCCTTTTAGGGTCAGGGATATTTTACAATTACCAAATGGCCATGAAAACACCGAGAACTGAGATTACAAAGAGAACATTATTTATTAATTTCCTCACGACATGAACAACATGTATTATCTATCAACTAACTGCATAGAATGAATGTCCTCCAGGGAAATGATGTACGGGTGGAGTCCTCGTTGTCGGATGGATTTTCAGTCCAGCTTTTGGGTGATGGAGCGGTGCCGAGGTCTCACGGCTACGTGTTTGTGTTTACCTCTAATCTGTCTGGCACCATAAAAACACTCGCCGGTCGCTGCAGATGGCAACGTCCTTCTCTCACACACTCCACATATCTCTCTTGCAAACACTCGCACTCACACACCATATAAGCACATGCTTTTCTACCACTCAGCTCGAGAAATTATTTCCACGTCGCCGTCATGCTCATGATTAATTTTCTGGTTGTCATTCTGTTCCGTCCGCCTGCTCTGCTCTGCGGCTGCAGCCCTGTTGCACGGCAATGCCGCTCGAATGCACGTAGACATTGAATGCTATACGTAATGTGTGCATCTGTACCGTCTATTATTTATTGTCATCGCTCTATATGATTTGCCATTGTCCTGTGTTTCAATTTGAGCTGTTATGCAATGCGGTCGAGTCATATCTTTCTGCGTTAATGCAGCAAAGGTAATTTGCACAACACGTTGACACATAAAGGATATAGGTTATTGTAGGACATCATGCACCACATTATTTTCTTAAAGAGACAGCGCTCTTCTCTTAAAGAGCCAGTGACCCTCTCTTAAAGAGACAGCGTCCCTCTCTTAAAGAGACAGTGACCCTCTCTTAAAGAGACAGCGTCCCTCTCTTAAAGAGACAGTGACCGTGTTTACATGCATTCGAATAACTGGCTTAGTCGGACTGAAATCGAATGATCCGTTTCATGTAAACACCTTTGTTCGACTATGTGCGGTCCGACTACGATCCGATTAACACCCCTGGATAACTCGATCCGATCCGGTTGATAATTCGACTATCGCGGCATGTAACGGTGAATTGGATTAGGAACTGGACTTTGCGTCTTTGCGCATGCTTGAGATCCCGCCGCCCTCCTCCCTCCCTCCCTCCCATGTCGTGACCCGGAAGTCGAAAGAGTCGAAAGAGAGGATAATGTCACGATTAACATCATGCAAGAATAGAAGAGGGATATAGCTTCGCCTTGCTCTCTGTTCGCCATCTTTCTCGAAATGTTGATGTTGTTGTTGTTGGTTGTTGTTGGTGGTGGTGAAGAGGTCAAGCGGAAATGGCTGTATCACCACGAGTTGTAATGAAAACAGCGCCACCTATCGTATCGGATATGACATGCTTTCGGCCAATGATTCGAATTACTCACTGCCATGTATATTGAGATAACAGCAGATCCCCCAAAAGATAGCATAGTCCGACTAAAGCAAGATTCGAATTATACCATCATCTAAAAGCACTGATTGTTAAGGGGGGGGGGGGGGGGGGTGGGTGGCTTGTCAGAGCTGTCATTTAATGTAATTCTCGATAGTTAACATCTGCTACACATTTTCAGGTGTACGATCCTTCAATTGGAGCCAATTTGGAGCTAATTTCACCAATGTGGATGACAGTTCTCGTGGGTGAATTTTGATTTTACAGACACATGTGAACGTTCGCTAATAGAGGTCGAAACAGAGATGGAAGACAGTGTCGAGCGTGTAGCACCGCAGTTCAATTATTACTACAAATTATTCTGAACTATGAAATGTTAGGCCTCAATGTCGGACACTGTTGTAAAGTTGTAACACTTCAGAATAATATGGTAAGATAAGATGTACAATACCTGAGACGTTCATCAAGAAATGAGTCAAGAACAACATTTAAAAAGGGATTTACTGTATTTCCAACCCGTTGGCTCATTTATTTATGAGCAGATAGTTCCTGATTTGGGCCTGACACGTTATACGTGTTCCTGAATGCAAAGTGCCGCCCAGGGGGTACGATTCGTAGCAAAAAAATGATGATGTTGCACAAATGAGTTTTTCTGTGTACAACAGAAGATGATGGTCAGTAATTGCCGTTCAAGCCTTCAGCTGTCTCGTATACCGTTGGGGCATGGACGTTAATTCATCAATGTAACATGACATCACATATCCCCTGCTTTTAATTATTTCAGTGTAGTCCCATGCAACCTCAAGGGGATGAGATGTGTGTTTTAATGAGACTCTGGAAATATACTTGCTCTATTTTAAGTTGTTTACCACAGATAGCAGATGTCTCTTGTTTATTTCATTCACAAACCACATAAAATGTTAAAATGTCATTTGTTCTCGCCAAACATTTCCCAATACTGATCCTCTAAACCGCAGTCTCCATCTTAATTGAACACATTGTTACCTTCGCATTGAAAATGCGGAAGGTTATGTTTTGATCGCCGTGTATTTATTTATTTATTTATTTATTTGTATGCGTGTTACTCGCATAACTAAAAAGTATTAAACCGAATCGCATGAAATTTGGTGGGATGATTGGTTATTATCCGGGGACCATTTGATTAGATTTTGGGATCGATCGGGTCAAAGGTCAAGGTCATGAAAAGTTCAAAATCTTCTTTTTACCATCATTTTTATCCAATTGGCATGCAACTAATGCCAACATGTTCATAATTCAATGCCCAATCTTGTGATATGCGAAGGTATGCGCTCTACCGAGTGCCCGTTCTAGTTTTAGCTCGGCTCGTCTGCGTTATTGCCGATAAGTAAGCAGCTTTAACATCAGTCAGCTGTCTGTGCATACCGAGGGGCAAGTCAATGCAGGAGGAAAAACAAGTTATGCTAAACCTGAGCTATTTTAGAAACAACAACAGATAACAAGAGATTGAAAAGCAGTTGTGAAGCTGGTGGAGATCCACCTGATGTTTTTTGGCACCGTGGTGTCAGCACAGAGTGTACCCAGGGCCTCCTCCCGCAATCCGAGGCTTAATGGATGACTGGCCTGGGAAACTGCAGGCGCTATACCGAAGTAATGGAGGTCTGGCTCGGGATGTGCCCGTCTCACACACACTCACACACGTACACACAGAGGGGGGAGTTGGATGTGTAATTGCTTTGGTCCCCAGAGGACAACCTGATCTTTTAGAGACAATTGGGCATTAGTTTAGCAGAGCATATGGCGGATGGCAGCTTTTTGTCCTGCCAAAGGGGCATTTTGGTGGGATGCATGCATGTCGGCTGACAGTCTAAACGATTTGCGCTCGCAACACCCAGTTCATCGGGACTCCTGACACCAGTAAGGCCTGAGCCATTTTCATGAGCTGGACGCATGTCAAACCAGCTGCTATTGTGTGTTTTATTCTCAATATGAAATGTTAGTACTCTAAATGTATCTGGTCTGGAATGCCCAGACCAGATGTAATGCTGTTCACCTGTACACATGACCTCTATTGCACCTGTCCATCCTGGAGAGGGATCCTCCTCCGTTGCTCTCCTGAAGGGTTCTTCCATTTTCTCCCCTTTTAATGGATTTTTAAATATTTCTTGGGAGTTTTTCCTGTGTACAGATTTTAAACCCCTCTGAGGCTAATTTGTGATATTGGGCTATGCTAAATAAACTGAATTGAATTGTCGAAACGTTGTATTCATTGACATACAAGCTATCGGGAGATCATCAGGAGTAGTTTTCTGATTATTAGACGAAGTAGCTTTTGTCTGTCGCGCTGCCTTCTTCTAAATGTTCATCACCATTTTGCTTCAGCTGCATAGTGGTGGTGTAGGCCACGGCTTATTTTCCAAATCTATTTGTTTTGTTAATTTGTATTCATGCGACTGTTTCAATGTATTGTCTTTTTTTAAGGCTATTTTCTGTTTTTCAAGCCACTATTCCTCATGGGAACAACGCTTCTCCTTCTGTCTGTTTAACATATTTCTGGCTCATCATTTTTGAGTCTTTGAGGCCAAATGCAGTTTCTTTGACAACTTACAAAAGCTTAAGAGGCTGCCAATGCCCTGATGCCTGCTGGCCTTTGTCAACCATGTTTTTGATCACTTCGTCGCAGTGACTGAGTTCAGTGTTTGTCCCTGTTCCAAAAAATATGTCGTAAAGCGAACAAGCACTCTGATGTAATGTGTCTCTATGTGCCGTGTGCCCGGTGGGAAGACTGGGGCGGAGTTTAATGGATATTGCAGTAGATAATGCAGATACAGAGAGGTACGGGGGAACTATAGATTGTGAACAAAGCGCATTTACCATCTTTAATCCTTTTTTGGAAGCTAGTAATACGTCATCACACAAACCGATATGCATAGTTACACTATAGACATGTCAACCTGATCGATACCATGGCTTCCATGATCTACCGCAGTGAGCACCCATGCCGATGCGCCCTGCACTCGGGGATTGTGTGTGTGTGTGGGGAGGGGGGGGGGCACATAAAGTGAGGGATCACACCATTACGACACTTTAGAGATAAGACGACAGCCAGCTATTAACATTTTCCGTAGCACACCTGGTAACCATGGAGACCAGGTTCCGGCTCATTGTCTGAGGATGAATAATTGTTCCTTCTATTTAGTGGCCACCCCGGGAGATGAAAGAGACTGTAGGATAGGAAGTGAAATATAGTTTTGCAAACTCACAGACCACATACGTTTGTCTGGAAAGGTCTGATCGAACATTTGAGAATCTCACAACGTAAAGGAGATGCACCTGTATGGAAGATACACTCTGTATTCTCAGGTCATGCACACTAATTCAATGTTTCGATGCTAATATTACCCAGACGTTAACAAGTGTCAATCAATCAGTTTTTATTATGGAAGAGTTTTGAGGAAAGGTCAACTCAAGAAAATGTAATTTACTCTCACATTGACATTTTAAACTATGACATGGAGGCATAACTTACAAAGAGTTTATGGATTAACTCAGTTTTTAAGGCTGTTTGTACATACGACTCATTGTACACCGTTAATAAGTGAACGACGTTCCAAGAACAGCAACGCAATAAATAAAAATATAGTCCATATACAGATTTATTTGCCACATTTTTAATGGGGGGGGGGGGGTCATTTGAACGCTGCTGTAAAGGAAATAAACTCTATAAAGTCAAATTGTATTGGCATTAGTTACCATTTATAATGCTAATTTATAGCTGCTCTGTTTTACTGAAATGAATAGGGAAAGCAAATTCAATAGTGCAGAGTGCAAACGGACACGCTGTGGCTACTAACTTGTGATTCTGCGGTAGGGGGTGTGTGTATGTGTATGTGCGTGTGTGGGTGTGTGTGCGTGCATGCGTGTGGCACTGTAGACTCCTGGTTAAATGTGTTTACTTCTAAAAATAAGACGATAAAAAAAGTGTCTGCAATTTAAATGTTTCACCTCTAAGAAGGGCTTGATCATTTTTGGAGTGCTTTAACTGGAAAAATATCACAGTTATTGGGTTCAATATCACTGTAAAGTAATACAAATTAATAAAGTTATAAAAAGAAAGTAAGAAAAAGAAGAAAAAAAAGTAAAAAATGAAAAAAAGTATTTAAACAGTAACACAAAATAAAAAGTAATGAAAAAGTAATACGAAATGAAAAAGTAATTAAAAAGTAAAAATGTATTAAAAGTAAAAAAGTAATGAAAAAGTCCAAAAGTAATAATAAAGTAAAAAAGTAATAAAAGTACAAAAGTAATGAAAAAGTAATAAAGTACTGAGTACAAAAGTAATAGAATAAAAAAGTAATGAAATTACAAAAGTAATAAAAAGTACAAGAGTAATGAAACAATAAAAAAGGAATAAACAGTTAAAAAGGAATTAAAAAGTAATAAATGAATACAAAGTAATACAAAAGTAATAAAAAGTAAAAAGTTATTAAAAAATTAAAATGTTATTAAAAAAGTTGTAAAAAGTTTAAAAGTAACACAAATTAATATAGGAATAAAAAGTAAAAACGTTATAAAAAAGTTTTTAAAACTTAAAAAGTAATAAAAATTAACAAAGCAATACAAATTAAAAAATTAATTACAAGTAATAAAGTACCAAGTAATTTAGTTGGTATGAGTCCGCTTTAATCTTGCTGCATCTGGTCAGGTCACAGTCAGGAGAAAAGGCAGAAAGACGACCGAGCGCAAGATCTGGCACATGTGCAAAGGGTTGTCCCCAATTAAACACATTTATTTTTGCATTGATAAGCACAGCATCTAACCTAAATAAATCTAATAAATGAAAGTATTCCTACATTTTGTGTTACACCTATTAAATATAAATATCTTATTTTTTGTAAATGATTTAATTAAATGTATCGAACCATATTTAAGCCTGCATTATCGGACTGGGCGAAATGGAGAACATTATTTTTGATAAAAGTCCTCTATTCATATTACACCGATATTTTAGGGTCAAAATATTTCCACAAGATGTCAAATAAATAATCAACAGTAATGTCGGTACACAGTTTAAAATGTAAATCACACAAATCAGAGAACAGCGACAGTCTGGTAAGTTGAGAACATTAAATTACTTTTACTTTAACACGGCTTTAAAACCCAAGAAAAGACACTGATTAATGCAATATTACAATATCCAAAATCTAAGACAATATCTAATTCTGTGACACTCTAATTTCTACAATAACTTACACATTAATCTAAAAGACATCTTTCCAGAGTTGAGGTCCAAGGCCGAGCAAAAGGCCACGTCGAGTCGCCCACGATGGAGTGATGTGTTCTGACTCTGAAGGTGTTGATGCCACATAGACTGGGCAGTTTGAGAAGCTCCAGGGTTCCCCATCTGGTGCCCTAATTTAAAGGGAAGGGCACTCCAGAGTGCAGTGAACCAAATCTGCAACCAGCACACGGTGAAGCACGCCCACCATCGTGTCAACGCTTTAAATACTGCATGGGAAATTTAAAATGTCATGCCCACTTGCTCACACACACACACACACACACACACACACACACACACAAACGATATTGTGCACAACCAGCCCGTTGCCTTTGCTCGACGTCTAACATCAAATATAGAAAAGCAGTACTCCCATAATTATCGCTGCAGTCCTCTCATACTCCATTCTTCTACACATCACTCCAGCTATTATCTGCCCCTGTGCTGATGCCTCGACTGAATAGCCTGCACTGCTTGATGACATCGATATTTGTCCTGAGTGTTCATTCAGAGGTCTGTCTGGATGTAATTTGCACCTTTCAGTATTCACACTCTGCGTATGAGAGGTGAGATGTACAACGTGTGTGTGTGTGTGTGTGTGTGTGTGTGTGTATCGTGACCAGAGAGCTGGTTCAGTCTGCTGACTATTGCCCATGGATATTAATAGTGATAATAAGATGCCGTGACCATAATGTCATGAGCAACAATGATGACAAACGTATGCAATGATAAAAACCATGAAAAGATGCGAGCAGCAAGTGAATCATCCGTGATGTGGTCAAGTGGTAGCACAGAACATGACGGGGCCATTATAGGCTGCTATGTTTCCTAGATAAATGGGATTATTAAAGTAAAAATCTGCTCACCATCCGAATAATATATCAGCTCGCTTCAGACGAAATACATTCTAACCTTTCCTCCTCTTAGATTAATGTTATTTTGCTGATGTCGTTGGCATAATTCTCAATAATGGCTAGTCTTAATTCATCTTCAGACTGAGCAATAATTTGTGTTGTTTTGTCGGCCCCGTTATATGATGGATGTCCGGCTGCCTGGTATCGGCTCTGAAATGTCACCGGCTGAACATTTATTATCACGGGACATTTTAAAAACTCTATTGGGTCTCCAAGTAAAGCACAAAATAACATCAGTCTTCCAATGGAGCTCAGTTGACGTTTAATACAAAGACTGTAAAAGGTCACCGTATCAACGTGACTCCACTGGTACCGTCATAAGCTGCAGTCGTTTGGATGAAATGAATGCATCGGTTTGAGTCAAATATTGACATTATATAAAAAAAATTTATGGTTGCAGTTTGAAGTTATACTCGATGCTTCATTTAACTACTTGGCCTTTTGTAAAGTTGATATGTGCAAGAGTGCTCTCACATTAAAGCAGCTTTTTTACTGGCTTCCTTTCCTTTTTTACTACTATGTGACTCAAATGTGGACGAAGCGAAAACCTTTCAACATACCAAGATGGTCTAAGAATGATGAAAAAACAAATCCCTGTAATAGTTATTTATCAAGATAACCTAACATAAATACTGTACACACCAGCCAACAATTTCTTTGAACCTTCATTGGTTTCCCACAGTTCAAATATAATCTATTCGTACATTCATACCCAGAGGAGTAATAAACAAAATAAATCTCTTGATCTTTTCTGGGCCGAGGCAATGCCTCTGTTTCAGTTTTTTGCTGCTAATAAACATTCTAACAGATTAAACTAAGACGGTAACATCGCTAACATAATCCCTCCTAAACATTGTAACTGTGTGTCTGTGGCGATCGACTCTCTCTCTCTCTCGCTTGTTGTGTGAGATACACAGAATTGCTTTTTTAATGAAAGTGAATATCAATCAAGAAAATCACAAATCTAAGCGTAATCAAAACGGCACACTCCCATGTAATTCATTAAGAAACTCAGAAATACGTTAATACAGAGTTGAGGGAGTTTATCCATAAACTAAAGTGCATACTCACATGCTGCGAGAAAACCAGTTAAATCCAGTGGCAATGACATCATACTGCGAGTCAGATTAGCTCAACTGAGTTAACCCTTGTGTTGCCTTCGGGTCATTTTGACCCGATTCAATATTTAACCCTTGTGTCGCCTTCGGGTCAATTTGACCCGATTCAATGTTTAATGTCGGTGTTCTTTCGGGAGTCAACAAACAAACATAAAGTACCTCACACTTAAACTTGGAAAACAATATTAATTCTAATAATTTTCTGGAGATTTTAATAGCTGGGGTCATATTGATAGATGATAGATAGATAGATATATACTTTATTAATCCCCAAGGGGAAATTTGTCGTGACAGTAGCAGCAACACACAAGAGTAAAAACAAAACACAAAATGTAAGAAACAGGGATGAAAGATATAGAAGTATACAAGTAAAATAAAAGTAAAATACAAAACAAAATATATATGTAAATATACAACACACATGCATACACAACACACAACAACACTGACAAATCAAATACACAAAATATTAAATATAGACAGAGTGCAAAAAGCAAAGTGTGTGTATGAGTGCAGAGCTAATGAAATGCAATGTGTGTGTATGTGTAGTGCAAACAAATGAGATGTGTGAAGTGCAGATCAACATAGTGTAAGTATTCAGTTATTGCACTATGATCTGGCAAGAGGTGATCTGTTGTAGAGCCTCATAGCCGTCGGCAGGAATGTTCTCCTGTATCTGTCCTTGTGGCAGCGGAGCGTGAGGAGACGTCTGGAGAAAGTCCTCCTCTGTCCCTGTAGGAGGTGGTGGAGAGGGTGGTCCGGGTTGTCCAATATGGACACAAGTTTCTTCAACGTCCTCCTCTCCACCACCTGTTCCAGGTGCTCCAGCTGGCAGCCGATGATGTTTGTTAAGACGGCTGGTGTCACCGGCTCCGATGCTGCTCCCCCAGCAGACAATGGCGAAGTGCAGCACACTGGCCACAACCGACTGGTAGAATAACTCCAGCATCTTGCTGCACACGTTGAAGGATCGAAGCTTTCTCAGGAAAAAGAGTCGACTCCTCCCCTTCTTGTACACAGCGTTGATGTTGGCCTTCCAGTTCAGTCGGCTGTCGATGGAGGCGCCCAGGTACTTGTACTCCTCCACCATGTCCACGTCCACTCCCAGGACACTCAGAGGTGGAGGAGCTGTCGCCTTCCTCCTGAAGTCCACCACCATCTCTCTGGTCTTGGCCACGTTCAGCCGCAGGTGGTTCTCATCGGCCCACTTTACAAAGTCGCTCACCACTGCCCTGTACTCCTCCTCCCGTCCATCCCTAATACACCCGACCACTGCAGAATCATCAGAGTACTTCTGCAGATGGCATGACTCCGTGTTGTACTGGAAGTCACTGGTGTACAGGGTGAAGAGGAAGGGAGACAGAACAGTTCCCTGTGGGGCTCCAACATCACTGACCACCGTTCAGCACACGCCCCATTCTGACAAACTGTGGTCTGCCTGTGAGGTAGTCAGTGATCCAGGAGATGGTGGACGCGTCCACACCGGCCACCCGCAGCTTCTCACTCAGCAGCAGTGGCTGGATGGTGTTAAATGCACTGGAGAAGTCAAAGAAAGTGACTCTCACAGAGACACCGGTTCCATCCAGGTGCGACTGAGCTCGTTGCAGCAGGTAGATGATGGCGTCGTCCACTCCCACATGAGGCTGGTAAGCAAATTGCAGAGGGTCCAGCGACGATTTCACCTGCGGCCGGAGGCGGGCCAAGACCAGCCTCTCCAGCACCTTCATCACATGGGAGGTGAGGGCGACCGGTCGGTAGTCGTTGAGGCCAGATGGTGTTGACTTCTTTGGGACAGGGACCAGGCACGACGTCTTCCACAGCACCGGGACTTCCCCCAGCCTCAGGCTGAGGTTGAAGAGGCGCTGCAGGACACCAGACAGCTGGGTGGCGCAGGTCTTTAGGACCCTGGGGCTGATGCCATCAGGACCTTCAGCTCTGCGCTGGAGTAGTTTCTCCAGCTGTCTTCTCACCTGGTCAGTCGTCACATATTGACCTCAAGGGTAAAATATGTTAGTAAATATAAAGGTAACAGGAGGGTTAAACATTGAATCGGGTCATATTGATCCGAAGGCGACAGGAGGGTGAAACATTGAATCGGGTCAAATTGACCCGAAGGCAACACAAGGGTTAGGGTGTTTCTTCCACACTGTATATTTCTAAAATGATGGGTATAGATATATATCTATATATCTCAACATAAATATATATATATATATATATAAATAAATATATATATACACTGTATATTTTTATATATATATATTTATATATACATTTTTCTAAATTTTTATATTTAATAATAATAATTTTAATTTAATAAATAAATAATATATTAAAATAATAATAAAATAATTAAAAATAATATTTTCTTATTAATTTTTATATTTATATATATATATATATTTATATACACCGTATATATATATAAATAAATAAATACATATATATATATATATATATAGGGGATGATGTTTAAGTGTTGTGATTGCAACTGGGACATATATCTTTTGAATAAAACTCTTATTCAACAGTTCTGTTGAAAACCCAATGTGATGAGTGCAGGAGCAAGGATATTTGTGTGGGTATCTCACAACTACACAAAGACACAAAAAAGTAAATGATCTTTGTCAAATATAATGTTAATGATCTCCTGCAGTTCCGAAACACTCGGCCTCGGTGGGGTTGAGTTCAAAGATAATGTGGCCGGATGGAGAGCAAATCTAATTCAATCATTACTTCCTCAGAAGGTTTTTAATCTTTAGAGAAAGACGGGATGTTTACCAAATGGTTGGGCTCAAGTTACTTGAAGTGATCTGTAATGCCATAATGATATTAGAAAGCACAGTGGGGAGAGAGAGATTGTATCAAGTCGCTTCTATACCCTCATTTAGCCTTTTCTTAAAAAACAGATCCATGAACATACCAACTTTAATATTTTTGCAGTTTCCGCCGAAGTCTTTGACGTTATTATTCAACCATATACATTCAAACACCAGCTGGTATGTGATGCATGAAAAGACGGATGCTACTTTGAAAAAAAAAGAAAAAAGTATCTCTTTATTTCACAGGCGTATAATTCACTTCACTGCAATTAACTTTTCCCCCTATATCTGCAAAGCCCAACGGACCCTGATCTTACACGTATAAAGAACAGCGCGCCAGTATATTTCTACCAGTATACGCCATGTTATCTCAAACTCGTTAGTGGTACAAATGTCATCTATTCATTCATGTTTTGGCTTTACTGTGTTTTATCAATGCACCCATGCACTATAATGATATTTGTCTTATTTACTAATTCGTGTATGACATATTCTGTGTGGGAAGCAGACCTTATTTTGTTATTTTAGGATAACAGTCGTAATGTGGCCAAGCAGAGAGTTGTCAAGTCCAGGAGGCTTTACTGCAGTAACCCACTTACACACCATTGTAATGACCCAGTTCTGGGAAACATCTGATACACTTGTCATCCCAAAATGTGCTCTCCTTTTCAGTATTTTAAAACGAGTATAATTTTTTTTGTAAAAGTATCTATTCTAGGGGTTTTAAATTGACAAAAAATTAAAATATTGTGTTTTTTGTTCTTTTTTTCTTCTTTAGAACTTATTTTTGTTCTTATAATATACAAAAAAGAAAAACATCTTAACCTATTGGAAAGAACCAGCGCCGGCTTTATTATATCACTTGAATGCCCGAAGATGATAAACGAGGAAGGTTTCTGTATCGATCCGTTGAACTGTTAGTAAAAGAAAAGCAAATAAATAAATGCAGACCGTATGATGGATGACACTTCAATCAGAATCCGTGGTCTGCGGTCGCAGCAGTTTAAGAAGGAAGAGGTTAGGAAGGCAGCAAGGCCAACCCATTACATCACTATATGAAGCTCTGCTTGAAGACAGGTCAGAGACCTGTGGCGCCATGAGATCCTCTGAAGAAGTGTCCACCACATCCTCAGCTGACCTACTGAGAGAAGACTACTGTAAAACTAACCCGGCTGACACATAGTTCATCTTAACTTGAGCAGCCAGTTCTTTTTCTCTGATCTATTTTCATCTTTCTGTCAAATATATCTTATTGGGTAAATATTAACATCCCATCTAGAGTGATTTAGTTTGAGATAATTGTTTGCGTGACAAAAAAGTAAAAAATATATTAGGGCTGTGAAACGATTAAAAATTTTAATCGGATTAATCACAGGTTTTTGTGGATTAATCATGATTAATCACATATTACCGATATTCTCGGTATATTCTGTGAGAACATAGAGATTTATGACAAAAGACGGATATATACATTTATACATTCTTCTATACAATGGTGCTGCAACTCAGCAGTTATTTAGCAGTTTTCTTCCATATGGAACATTAATACATCTTCATCCTAAACAGAATGTTTAACCCTCCTGTTACCTTTCGGGTCAATTTGACCCCATTCAATGTTTAATGTCGGTGTTCTTTGGGGTCAATCTGACCCCAGGCTGTTTTCACTGTGTCAAACATATCAGAAATATCAACTTTTTATTTATTTAAAGGGCTATTTAGGTAGTCAACAAACAAACATAAAGTACCTCACACTTAAACTTGGGAAGCAATATTAATTCTAATAATTTTCTGGAGGTTTTAATTGCTGGGGTCAAATTGACCCGAGGGTAAAATATGTTCGTAAATGTAAAGGTAACAGGAGGGTTAAACAGAACATTTTCTCTTGTTTGTCAACCATTAACTCCACCATGATACAATCTAAAGGTGGACAGATTGACAAGTGACTTTTTTTTGCTCGGTCGATGCGCGCGCACGGAGCTCTGGCGCGCAGACGGAGATCGATAAGTGTTAACGCAACGCGAAGAGACAGAAATGACATGCTGCTGTGGAGATACGATCAACAACAGACGTTTAGTTTAATAAAGAACAAAGACGTGCTATAGAGAACATGTCAGGGGCGGGCCAATCTTTTAATGTCATGCGATCTACCAACACTACGCGCGATCGACTGGCAGGTCGCGATCGACGTGTTGAGACCCTGATCTACAGGAAGTAAAAGTCGTAACAAGGTTTCCGGAGGTGAACCTGCGGAAGGATCATTACCGATGAACAGACCGTCTGCATGAGAGCGGACAGAGTTCAGATTGAAGTGGTGTATTGGAAGCTCATTTTGCAAGTGACTTTTTTTTCGTCCCGACGACCAACAACAGACAGATTGGAAGCTCATTCTGCGCATGCGTTAAATGCGTTAAAAATAAATAACTAGTTAAACCTGTAATTGAATTAACTGAGTTAACGCGTTATTTTTCACAGCACTAAAAAATATATATAATTTCATATCCTCAACATTTAAAACAATTTCTCTTGAAGTTTTTTGCTGACTCAAAGAGAAGAAATACAATCAAATAAACTAAAATGACTAAAAGCAGTTTGGGATAATCTTATCAAAGATGTCTAGTGTTCTCTGATCCTCATAACCAACACAGGAGGAATGACATGGTTGCTGCTATTTTGACATTTTCTCACCATCTTTTGAGCAACCAGAGCTTTTCTCGGATCTATTTTCATCTCTCTGTAAAATGTGTCTTTTTGGGAAAATATAAACAACCCATCTAATGCGATTTTTAGTTTCAGATAATTGTTTCCCGTCATACATGAAGATGAACGTTCTCTCACATGTAGTCAGTCCTCAGTCAAGACTTAATGTGTGTGGGGATGTGCTACACTGTCTGAACCGTGGACTTTACAATTAGATCGACGTCCTGGCCCAGAGACGTCTAATGCTGCGGTGCCATTAGCCACACAATGAGCAACCAGTCTCATAACAGGCAATAATGTCCACACCCATCTCTGAGGCCACTGAGGGAAACGTGATGGCTTTTTAAATGAAATACATCCTGGAAACGGATGTGTACAATAATGGAAAATATGAATTCTCAAACATTCTTGTTTATTTCCCGACATTGAAAACTACAGGGATGAAAAATACTCTTTCAAACTTTTAAAAATGCTGAAATGCTTCTGAAAAGCATATACAGCACATACAATACTACACTCAGGAGTGGACAATTATTATTTAAATTATTTATTTTATTCCCTTTCTATTAATTGTATTTAATTATATTTTATGGAATCTATTCATTATTATCCTTATTTACCCTCTTTTTTTCTCTTGGAATGAGTCCCATTTGATGTTTGTTGTTCTTTGTGTGTTGTACACTGTACATGAATATCATGTTTACCAAGAAATAACACTGACAAATTTACATAGAAACTTACCGTATGAAAATACATATTGTTATGTTGTTTAAAACTAAATAAAAAGAGTTAAAAAATGAAAAAGAAGACTTAATTTGATGATGTAACATTAAAGATCTACTTATGTTAGACTGGTGATGTGCAAATGTGTTATCTGCTGTGGTTTTTCTAATTATTTATAATCTATTTTTTTGGTTTGTTTTTTGTTGTTCTTTACCCTTTTATTTCTCATTTCCCTTTGTATTGTATCCTTAAAGTCCTGTCTTATTAATTTGTAAAATCTAAATCAATATATGAATATATGTATATATATATATACACTACCGTTCAAAAGTTTGGGGTCACTTAGAAATGTCTTTATTTTTCAAAGAAAAGCACTGTTTTTTCCATAAAGATAACATTAATCAAAAATACACACTATACATTGTTAATGTGGTAAATGACTATTCTAGGTGGAAACGTCTGGTTTCTAATGAAATATCTCCAGAGGTGTATAGAGGCCCATTTCCATCAACTATCACTCCAGTGTTCTAATGGTACATTGTGTTTGCTAATCACCTTAGAAGACTAATATCTGATTAGAAAACCCTTGTGCAATTATGTTAGCACAGCTGAAAACAGTTATGCTGGTGATATAAGCTATACAACTGGCCTTCCTTTGAGCTTGAAGTTTGAAGAACAAAATTAATACTTCAAATATTAATCATTATTTCTAACCTTGTCAATGTCTTGACTATATTTTCTATTCAATTTTCAATTCATTTAATAAATAAAAGTGAGTTTTCATGGAAGACACAAAATTGTCTGGATGACCCCAAACTTTTGAACGGTAGTGTATATAATTTTTTTTTTTAAAGAAAAATAATAAATGCAGAAATGCTTTTGCATTTACTGTGTCAGCTGGTAGTGTGGACACATATTAACAAATAAATGAGTCAGTCAAAATGGTCTTTTCATATAGCTGAAATGCAAAGTTACAGAACTGGATATTTGCCCATTGTTGATATTCATTGTTTGAATAAGCCGAGTTAAACTAGCTGACGATTAAGTCTTGAAGTTGTCATAAAAAAACGCTGCAGACAGCCTGCCGCGTGTCTGATGCCACATGCCAATGGGTTCTTCAACATATGAAACATCTATTTGTTATTCATTATGGTGAAAAGCGTAATCCATAACAGCTTCTTTGAATGCTTCCAATTATAATATTCTATTTTCACAACTCAGCCAGAAAATGGGCACATTTGCACACAATGTTTGAATAATGCATCCTGGTAACATTTTTGGGTGAGACGAGTGTGGCAGTCATCACGGTACACAAGGCACGCACATAGACAGGCAGAGACATCGTAATGAGGAGAAACGGGGACGCTGTTCAGTGAAAATAATACAAATGCTGTGCTGGCAAACTACAGTATGATTCACATTATTCACATGTGAAACCATAACACAGTATAAGGATCATTTAACTTCACTTTTCTCTGATTTAAAAACAGTTCAGGCCATGTTTGTACATGTTTTCTTTTCTTTCTTCTTGATTGTTTGTAGTCTTTGGGACAGATTATTCCTTGTGGTGTTTTATTCAATGCCTTGATTGAAATGCTCTCAGCATTAATGGTTCCACAACAAAACTATATATAATTTACAGAGATATTTAATTTTCTACATACAGTACATACACTGGGATAAAAAAGTAAATCCCTTTTTTCTATTACGAGGTCATTTTAATTAAACCAGAAGATAAGAGGAAACACTTTTTAATTTCTCTTTCTCGTTCTCAACTGATTGCCTCTCTCTCTTTATGTCATCATACAACTCATTCAAATATATTCCTTCCTTCAAATATCCGTACCTTATCACAGTGTAATGCGCTTAACCTCATGTAAATAACGTCCAATTATCGTGATACGCTTCAAAATATGATCCCTGCATGTTACTCACTTAGTCTGCTGTATTCCATTTAACTTGACCAGTTCCTCTGTGGTTCAGTGAGTACAGCCAGCCCTCCAACACCTTCAGTCCACGAGGTTAATGTGACAGATGAAGGGATGAACCACATATGAATGAAAAAAGAAATATACATATTTAGACAACTATCAAAACTGATTGGATTATCAATATTCTAACAATGAGCTACAGACGTTTTATCTTTTATCCACTGTTTCTGTGACTGAAATGTTTTCTGTATCTTAATCTTTAGAGACTGTTCATAGACGGTATACAAAAAGATTGATGTGTTGCTCAATGCTATGACATTCACTGATTAAGCCTCCGGGGGCTAAAGAGGTCACTTTCCCCACTTAAAGCTGAAGCAATAAGATGCATGGAGCCATTTAATCTGTCCTTTCTTTACCCATTACCCTCATTGCCCGAAGGCAAGTCCACTGGCCCGATGACGTTGAGAGCAGTTTGGAATGACGCTGCTTATGTGAACAATAATCAAATCACCGTCTCGTCTTTTTCTTTCATTGTCATTAAATTGCTGGTCATCATGACACACTGTTGACAGGATAGGTGAAAGATAACCGTGTTATTATGATGAAAAAGAGGATTGTCACGATAGTTTCTTGAAAATGTTTCTCAACTGCAGTGAGAATTGTGTCCCTGAAGTCCCCTCCAGGCAGTGTGTTCACGCCGGTATCAAAGGATAACAAGTGTAAGATTGACCTTTTAGCATTGCCTGAAGATGCCTCCTTTGGTTGGCAATAAAAATCAAGCTTCCGTGAAGCTATTGGGCTTTTGGTTATAGACACAGTGGCAGTGTGACAACATTTAAAACACCGGTTAATTCTTCTATATTCTGTTAATGCCTCACAGTAATCACAACATCTATCCAAAGCCTGAGAGCAGTTACCTCTATACCGGGAGAATCCTCTGCTGCCGATTGAAATGTGTTATTTCTGTAGAGATATAATAACATAAAAATAACTAGAATAGGCACTCGGTAGAGCGCATACCTTCGCATATCACTAGATTGGGCATTGAATTATGAACATTTTGGCATTGGTTGCATGCCAATTGGATACAAATTGACCGTGCTATGGTAAAAAGAAGATTTTGACCTTTTTATGACCTTGACCTTTGACCCGATTGATCCCAAAATCTAATCAAATGGTCCCCGGATAATAACCAATCATCCCACCGAATTTCATGCGATTCGGTTAATACTTTTTGTGTTATGCGAATAACACGCATACAAATAAATAAATAAATAAATAAATAAATACATGGCGATCAAAACATAACCTTCCGCATTTTCAATGCGAAGGTAATAAGCAGAATAAACACGGCAAGAAATAGCTAAAAAAAGCCAACGGAGGAACCGAAGCAGCTGAACAGAAACCCGTTGAAAATGATGAATGATAACCGCTGAAACCTGTGAGATGACTTTAAAATACGAAACCAATCAACCCCTCTCAAGGGGATGAGATGGAAATGTCAAAAGCCCTCAAATCAAAATGAATACAAAGCTTCATGGTAGCATGGAACTGACTTTCAAGGATAATTGTTGTTTTCCTCATCTATCATCTGCTGTTGACATTCCAACGTGTCAACGACGCCATCGTCTGCAATCATGGAATCCGTTTTCATTGTGATGCAGACGACAACCGACTGTCTGTGTGTGTCAGACCACTTGATTTTCACCCTTTTGAGTCCAAAATAGCATTACTGACATTAACGAGATTGTGAATTTGGGACGACGTGGGTATAATGGTCACGGGCAATCGAAAGGCTACCCAGGATGCTTGAAGGGGGCCCTAAGAACTGTCAAGCTTTCTGATGAGCTCTGGTCCTGAAGGTCATTTATGAACCATTATTAGAAGAAAAGTTCAATGCATTTGTAGCGAGTGCTCTGCTATTGTCTGGGAATCGCTTCCTCGGAAAACGAAGAAGAGAAAAAGATCCCTAATTGCCGCGGCGATAACACAAACCAGAACAATGCAATCATGAAGTCATTACAGTCAAACCATACAGTCATTACTAAGGAGGGGATGAATATATAATGAATGTTGTACTAACACAACCGAGTCAAACAGTTTGACATGACGTCTTGTTTTCATGAATTTATTCTGGTGAAGGACTTGGAGATTTTCACTTTAAATATAATAATATATATATATAATTTTTTTTAATGGTTTATTTAATAAGGGACAGTGCACATTGATAAACACATTTCAGTAAATGTGCCAGAGTTAGCCAAGAGGCTATTTTTCATCTGTAGTCCCAATGTTGCTGATGTTATAATAATATATGTTAGTACTCATACTCATGCAGAGCCCTTCAAAAGTGTCAGGCCCCAGCCTGACTGTTAGTTTTTGCTTCACTTCCTCACCTTCCTGGCTGGCGTGGGCGTGGTTTCCGGCTCCCTTCATTCCAACTACACACACCTGCTCCCCGTTTGGTCATCAGCACACCTGCCTTCCATTCACTAATCATCTCTTCAGGATAAAACCCCGGGTTCTCCCTCCATCACATGGCTGGATCGTACTGTAGATCTCCGTGGGATCATCAGCTCTTCTACCACCGGTCTACGCCAACCCACGCCACGCCATCGCCAACCTCCACAGCCCCGGACTACTCCTCTCCTATCCCCCTTGGACAATTATCTATCCCTATAATAAATACACCCTTCTAGGGGTTTTTGTACAACGCCTGTCTCTGCCTCTGGTTCTGCGCTTGGGTTCGCACTCCGTGCCAAACCCTAACAGAACGATCCAGCCTACTATGGACCCAGCGGAATCGGAGAGTTTCCGGCAGGCCCTCACCCACCAAGGAGCGCTCGTGGGGCAGCACGAAAGACTTCTTCACGAGACACTCACCGCCCTCCAAACCCTCAACACCCAGGTCCAGCACCTCACCTGCAAGGTAGACCAAGTCCTTTCACCCCCCGATTCCTCTACCTCCTCCGGAGAGGTCACTGGGCCTCCACCCCAGCTCAACGCTTCTCCCCCATCTCACCCCTCTCCACCTAACCAGCGATCATCATTTCCTCATGAGGCTAGGATAGCTCTCCCTAGGAGTTACGATGGCAGGTTAGGAGATTGTCGCGCATTTCTTATGCAATGCGCATTTGTTTTCCAACATCAGTCAGTTATGTATGCGTCTGAGCAGGTAAGAGTAGCGTATGTCACAAATGTATTGTCTGGTAGAGCACTTACGTGGGCGGAGTCCACGCTGTCTAGGGGATCGGAGATGAATAGTTCCTATTCAGCTTTTACAGAAGAGTTTAGGAGAGTTTTTGATCACCCTAGCCGAGGGGGAGATGCTGCCAGCCAATTATTCTCGCTCTCCCAGGCTAGTCATAGCGTAGCCGAATACGCAGTTGAATTTAGACTTATAGCTTCTAATAGTGGATGGAATGATGACGCCTTACGCTGTGCATTCCGTAGGGGATTGAGCGATGAGGTGAAGGATGGGTTAGCGGTCAGGGACAGGGCTACTAGTCTAGACAACCTCATAGAGCTTTCCATCAGGCTAGACAATCGCCTACAGGAGCGTGAGCGAGAGAAGTCACATAGACCCACAGACTACAATTCCCATGTGCCCCGGCAGCAGCGCTTCTCCCCAGAGCAGAACTCCCAATCTAGAGCCACTCCACGGCTCGTTAATCGGTCTTCTTCACCCAGTGAGGAGGAGCCCATGCAGTTGGGTCGCACCAGAATATCTCCAACAGAACGACAGCGCAGAGTTTCCATGGGAATGTGGCTTTACTGTGGAGCTCCGGGGCATGTCATCGCACTGTGTCCCCAGCGGCCAAAAGAGCTGGCCCGTCAGTAGCAATGGGCGTACTGGCGAGTCCAACCAGATCCACACTGCCCATTCAACCCCGTAAGCAGCTTGATGCCTCCATCTTGTGGGAGGATCAGGTATTGCCCGTTAACACTCTGATTGACTCCGGAGCCGATGAAAGCTTCATTGATGTGGAGTTTGTGAGAGAAGCAGGCATTCCCACGGAGGTCCTGGAGGTCCCTCTAGAAGCCCGCGCACTAGATGAAGGTCTGCTGGCCCGTGTTACCCATCGCACAGTTCCTGTTACTCTCCTATTGTCCGGTAATCATCGGGAGATGGTTCAGCTCTATGTTCTCAAGACACCCACTACGCGTCTGGTTCTAGGACGTCCCTGGCTGGAGTGCCACAACCCACAGATCGATTGGACCACCGGCATGATCAATGGATGGGCGTGTTCTGTCACTCTCACTGTCTGCAGTCCGCCCAAACACCTGGCAGGACCACGCCGGTCAGACCTATCTCCACCCCACCCGATCTGTCCTTAGTGCCTTCCCAGTACCATGACCTGGCAGATGTGTTCAGTAAGGAGCGGGCACTCTCTTCCTCCTCATCGTCCCTACGATTGCGCAATCGATCTCCTTCCAGGAGCCCGTTGCCCTCAAGTCGATTGTTCAATTTGTCCCGTCCAGAGAGGGAAGCCATGGAGAAATATATTCGAGAGTCCCTAGCTGCCGGACTCATCACGCCTTCCTCGTCTCCTGTCGCAGCTGGCTTCTTCTTTGTTAGCAAGAAGGATAAGACTCTGCGCCCGTGTATTGATTACCGGGGCTTGAATAACATCACCATCAAGAATAAGTATCCCTTACCTCTCATCAGCTCAGCATTCGAACCACTTCATGGGGCCACCATATTCTCCAAACTGGACCTCAAATGCCTACCACCTAGTTCGGATTCGTAAGGATGGCGAGTGGAAGACGGCATTCAACACTCCCTGGGTCACTTGAGTACAGGGTCATGCCTTTCGGCCTTACAGATGCACCTGCCATCTTCCAAGCCTTGGTAAACGATGTCCTCCGGGACATGCTGAACCGTTCGTTTTCGTGTACCTCGACGACATTCTCATCTTTTCTAACAGCAAAGAGGAACACATTCAGCATGTACGTTTCGTTCTCCAGAGACTCATGGAGAACAAGCTTTACGTCAAGGCAGAGAAGTGCAAGTTCCATGTCACCTCTGTTGACTTCCTAGGCTACATTATCGAGGAGGGGCAAGTCAAGACTGATCCTCTGAAGGTCCAGGCGGTAAAGGAGTGGCCAACACCTGCAAATCTGAAGCAACTCCAGCGCTTCCTTGGATTTGCAAACTTCTACCGTCGGTTCATCAGAATCAGAATCAGAATCAGAATCAGAAACAGGTTTATTGCCAAAGAATGAATGTTTTCACAAACAAACGAGGAATTTTTTTTGGTGGAAGGTGCAACATTTGGACATGACAAACAACAATCAACGCAAGGAGGGAGGAGGAGTGGGAGGAAGAGGGAGGAGGAGGAAGAGGAAGGAGCGGGAAGAAGGAGGAGAGAGGAAGGTGGAAGAAGAGGTGGTAGTCCTGGGGGTGACAGTCAGTCAGTCCCGGGGACCATTGATGAGCCCGACCGCCGTCGGGAAAAAGCTATTGGTGTGGCGGGAGGTCGTGGTCATGATGGACCGCAGCCTCCTCCCGAGGGAGGGACTCGAACAGGAGTGTCCAGGGTGGGAGGGGTCAGCGACAATCTTTCTGGCCCGCTTCAGTGACCTGGAAGTGAACAGGACCTGGAGGGAAGGCAGATTGCAGCCGATAACCCTCTCGGCCGAGCGGATGATGCTCTGCAGCCTGCGCTTGTCTTTGGCTGTGGCTGCAGGGTGCCAGACGGTGATGGAGGAGCAGATGATGGACTCAACGATGGCCGTGTAGAACTGTACCATCATCTTCCCTGGCAGGTTGAATTTCCTCAGCTGCCTCAGGAAGAACATCCTAACGGTTTTACAACCCCTAAAAACATGAAAAAAGGCCAAAAAGGCATATTTTGAGGGATTGATTATAGCGCCCCCTAATGTTCAAACGTTATGAAAAAATCAAGGTAGGTTAAAGGTGTCCTTGTGGACATAGGCTACCAATTTGGTGAGGATAGTCCAAGTGATTTGGAAGTTAGGTGTCTTTACAAATAAGGCCACACCCCTTGGATGTTCATTGGTCCATATCTTCTGAACGCAATGACATATTAACTATCTTTCAAAGATTTATGATGGCATTGAATCAATAATGAACCACAACAAGTTGTGTATGATTCGGACGAAGCGTTTAGGAGAAGTTGAAAAAAAACAGTTTTTAAAGAAATTCAAAATGGCGGAAAATCTAAGTAGGCGGAGCTTAGGGGTCTGAGAGGCTTTTTTGTAGAGCTGGTCAATTCTGACCTGTGGACCAAATCTCAAGTCAATCGGTCATCGGGGGAAGAAAACTATTGCTACTGAAAAAGAAAGTTTGTAGGGGGCGCTATAGAGCCATTTCTTTATGTACTAATACGAAAACTCAATAATATGAAAATTTTCACCGGTCTGCTTGTGCATGTGGAATTTCACTCTGCTGGGGCGTACGGTGTGCGGGCAGACGACGTTTGAACACGACACGGAAGAATAATAATAAGCGTTACAATAACAATAGGTTCCTCTACGACGAAGTCGACGAGGACCCTACAGTCGAGTGGCAGCTCCACTCACCAGACTCACTTCATCCACCATCACGTTTTCCTGGACACCAGCAACTGACAGAGCTTTCACGGAGCTCAAGAGGCGCTTCACCTCGGCCCCTGTGCTGGTCCACCCGGATTCCACAAGACAATTTGTGGTAGAGGTTGATGCGTCGGACGAAGGAGTAGGGGCGGTGCTGTCCCAGCGTTCGGTCAAAGACCAAAAACTCCACCCTTGTGCATTCTACTCTCGTCGACTTTCATCAGCAGAACGGAACTACGACATAGGAAACCGTGAGTTGCTGGCAGTGAAGTTGGCCTTGGAGGAGTGGAGGCATTGGCTTGAGGGTACTGAACAGCCATTTATTGTATGGACGGACCACCGTAACCTGGCCTACATACAATCTGCAAAACGTCTCACCCAGCGCCAGGCTGGCTGGGCATTGTTCTTTGGGCGTTTCAACTTCACCCTGACCTACCGTCCGGGTTCCCGAAACGTGAAGCCTGATGCTCTTTCTCGCCTCTTCACTCCTGTGGAGACCCCTGAGATCCCTGACACCATCATCCCTGAGTCCCGAGTGGTCCGAGCTGTCACCTGGGGTATTGAGTCCGTGGTCAAGGAGGCTCAAAACATCAGACAGTCCCAGAGAACATGCCGGAGAACCGACTCTTTGTCCCGGATTCGGTTCGGTCCGAAGTTCTTCAGTGGGCTCATGCTTCCCGCCACGTCTGCCATCCGGGGGTTTGACGCACTCTATCCTTCCTTCGTCGACAGTTCTGGTGGTCAACCATGGATAAAGATACTAAAGCCTTCGTATCCGCCTGCAAGGTGTGCGCTCAGAGTAAGGGTCCCATCGACCTCCTGCTGGTCTCCTACGACCACTTCCCATTCCAGGCCGTCCATGGTCCCACATCGCCCTGGACTTTGTCACCGGGCTTCCACCATCTAAGGGGAACACGGTCATCCTCACCATCGTTGACCGGTTCTCCAAGGCGGTACATTTCGTGGCCCTGCCAAAGCTTCCCACAGCTTCCGGCACCGCTGACCTAATGGTTAAACACGTGTTTCGCCTTCATGGAATTCCCACGGACATGGTCTCGGATCGGGGGTCCCAGTTCACCGCTCAGGTTTGGAGGGCGTTCTGCCAAGCTCTGGGAGCAGGGGTCAGTCTGTCCTCCGGGTATCACCCACAGACCAACGGCCAGACGGAGAGAGCTAACCAGGACTTGGGAGCAGCCCTCCGTTGCATCACAGCCCAGAATCCATCATCTTGGAGCAAACTTCTACCCTGGGTGGAGTATGCGCACAACTCCCTCTCCAGCGCAGCCACCGGGATGTCTCCCTTTGAATGCTCCATTGGATTCCAACCCCCTCTACTTCCACTCCAGGAGAAGGAAGTGGCGGTCCCGTCGGTCCAAGCATATCTACGTCGCTGCCGGAAGGTGTGGCGAGAGACTCGGGCCGCTCTGCTCCGTTCCACTACCCAGAACCAGCGTTTCGCTGATCGTCACCGGTCCAAGGCCCCGGTTTACCAACCAGGTCAGAGCGTGTGGCTGTCCACCAAAGACATGCGTCTTAAAGGGTATCCAAGAAACTGGCACCCAGATTCATTGGCCCCTACATCATTGACACCATCATCAACCCTTCTGTTGTCCGCCTCCAGCTACCCGCTTCCCTCAGCATCCATCCCACTTTCCACGTCTCCCTCATCAAACCCGTTTCCTCTTGCCCTCTGTCTCCTCCCACTGAGGTACCACCACCTCCTCGCATAATCGATGATCATCCGGCCTACACGGTCCGGCAGCTACTAGATGTTCGTCGTAGAGGTCGGGGTTTCCAGTACCTGGTGGACTGGGAGGGTTACGGTCCAGAGGAACGCAGTTGGGTATCCCGAGGGCTCATCTTAGACCCCTCCCTCATCAAGGACTTCCACCGGCTCAACCCAGACAAGCCTCAAGGGCCACCTGGTGGCGTCCGTCGGGGGGGGGGTACTGTCAGGCCCCAGCCTGTTAGTTTTTGCTTCACTTCCTCACCTTCCTGGCTGGCATGGGCGTGGTTTCCGGCTCCCTTCATTCCAACTACACACACCTGCTCCCCGTTTGGTCATCAGCACACCTGCCTTCCATTCACTAATCATCTCTTCAGGATAAAACCCCGGGTTCTCCCTCCATCACATGGCTGGATCGTACTGTAGATCTCCGTGGGATCATCAGCTCTTCTACCACGGGTCTACGCCAACCCACGCCACGCCATCGCCAACCTCCACAGCCCCGGACTACTCCTCTCCTATCCCCCTTGGACAATTATCTATCCCTATAATAAATACACCCTTCTAGGGGTTTTTGTACAACGCCTGTCTCTGCCTCTGGTTCTGCGCTTGGGTTCGCACTCCGTGCCAAACCCTAACAAAAAGAGAAATACACAGTGACAAGTAAATGATGGAGTGCATGTTTCTATACCTGTAATTAAAGCGCACTGATAATATATTTTTAAAAACGTGTCATTTCCATGGTGATGGTGTCCTTTGAGAGGCTTCAGGGAGCTGGATTACACTCTTTGAACAAGTTGCTTTCGCTCTGGACCCACCCGCCGTACGGACACGGTGGAACCGGTTACCGCCCGGTGCCCGGGGAAGATGAAGAGTTAGGAAACCCTGTTGTGTAGTTAATCGATGGTTCCTAAAGTTTTTTCCTGTCGGCAGTCGGG
The DNA here is from genome assembly GCF_029220125.1 of Pseudoliparis swirei. NCBI lineage: Eukaryota > Metazoa > Chordata > Actinopteri > Perciformes > Liparidae > Pseudoliparis > Pseudoliparis swirei. The sequence continues at coordinate 5,676,188 of NC_079390.1, forward strand.
CTCCATTGATCCGGGTCCCCCACTGACTGACTCTGTCACCCCCAGGACTACCTCCTCTTCTTCCTCCTCCTCCTCCTCCACACACACGTCACTTTAACATGCACTTTAACTTAAACACACGTCACATGTAACATACACTTTAACTTAAACACACATGTCACTTGAAACACACACCTAAACACTTGAACGTTATTTGTTGTCCGAGCACTTTATCTTATACTTAAGTTAATACACACATTGCACTGTTGCCGTTGCGTTGATTGTTGTTTGTCATGTCTAAATGTTGCACTTTCCGCCAACAAAAATTCCTCGTTTGTGTAAACATTCCTGGCAATAAACGGTTTCTGATTCTGATTCTGATTCTAAAGTCTCACAGCAGAATCAGAATCTGACATAAACTCTCAGCCGGCACTCTCTCCCTCCTGAGTCAAGATTGAGCGGTACAAAGTCTTCTTAACCGTGATGAATACAAATGATAATCCTGCAATGATGCACTAATTAAACTGAAATATTCACTATGGATCTACTGTCTCCATGCTCATCTGAAAATCTTTGATTACATGTAACTTCAATTTATTTCAGTTCATTTTTATATCGCCCAATATCACACATTACAAATTTGCCTCAGAGGGCTTTCCAATCTGTACACATACGACATCCCTGACCTTTGACCTCCCATCGGATCAGAAACAACTCCCCAAAAATAAAAATAAACTCTTTCACAAGGAAAAAAGGGAAGAACCCTTCATGAGAGCAACATAGGAGGATCCCTCTCCAGGATGGACAGATGCAATAGATGTCATGTGACCAGAAGGAACATTACAGAGTTACATAAACACATTCAATGAATATGACAGAATGTATGAATAGTTGGTAGTAGGCATGTAACTACATGTGGCCATAAATTAATAATCTTGGGTATGATGCTGTGATTTCTGCTCACACATAAGTTATTCAAGGAATATGTTTTCAGTTCTCTACCTTTTAATAAAAAATTACTTTGCAGAATTTTCCTTCTGATCTGTTTCTATGTAACCAGCACTTATGCCAAGTTGAGTACACCCCCCTCCGTCAACAATGATAGCTGAAGGGCCGTCAAGCACCTACCCTATCTCATGAAAGTTTGAAGTGTAGACTTCATGTTGTGCACATGAATAATTTAAAGAGTACATTTTGACATCACAAAAATAGTTGTTGCTGCAGTATTTTCACTCAAATAAATTATGAATTACATTGAGATTCTGTTTTCAATTCAATTCAATTTCCCCTAATCTTAAGCTATTTTAGGGTCCTGTTGCTTTTACAGTCAAACATCCAGTGCTGACTTATATTGGCGACCATTGTGTGCATTCCGTGAGATTTCACCAGTAAATTAATTTTCATGGAACGTGAATGTCAGAACACATAAATGTTACTTACTCCAACAAAGCAAAGCTAACACAGCTTCATCATAAATGTAATATTACAATGATGATGGACAACTGATAAATGCTGACCAAATTATTCACAGACACACACACAGACATGTACAGTGATTGGTTTTGAAGATTGTTTGTCAGACTTACAACTTAAGTGCAGACCTGCAGATACAAAGCAGTTTTTACTTGCTAATGCAGTCTTGTCTTATCTGTGAAACTTCTTACACCAAATGTAACTTTTAATACTTAAAGGTATGTCAGAACCACGAGGCCACACTGTCAACCCAATTCAATTCAGTTTATTTTGTATAGCCCAATATCACAAATTACGAATTTGCCTCAGAGGGCTTTACAATCTGTCCCTTAATATCCAGCACACATACGATATGGCAGGGTTTTCTTATTCATGTAGTTCTGTGTTTGATGTGAGGGGGGGGGGGGGGGGTCAACACAGGGCTTGTTACCCTCGCACACTACCCTCCATCGAGTGTGCACGTCACAAAACATCATTTATGACTTGTGGTTTTTTCATCATGTGCCATTTACAGTGATTTATAGTAAGTAAGTAAGTAAAGTTTATTTGTGTTGCACTTATCACATACATAGTGTCACAAAGTGCAGTACAGTAGTCACATATATATATATATTTTTTTTCTTCTTCTTTATTTGATTATAATAATTTAGGATAGGAATATATAAACATTTGTTGCTTCTATCTACACCTTTTCAGTCTTTATCTGAATAAAATACACAACATTTGTCAGGTTCTAGTGACGGGGTGAGGCTCAGGCGCAGAGAGACAGGCTGGATGCAATATGAATAACACAAAAAGAAAACAATCTTCAATGAGGCAAAACAGTTTACAAAAAACAAGGTCCAAACGGGGCAGGCAAAGAATCCAGGTTCAGGGCAGGCAGGGTCAAACAGGCAGAACCAGGAACACGGACAGGACGACGGGAAAAGGACACAGAACTATAGACGACAATCCAACAGCAGACAAGGGAAAGACTGACACAATATATAGGGGGGGAAACACAGGTGTACGACATCAGACAGTAACGAGACAAGAGTGGCTGAGGGCAGGTGCAGGGAATTAAACAATTAAGACAGAAGAAACAGAGGAGACATAGGAGACACGGAACACAGGAGAAACAGAACAGGGTGATACAACATTAACAACAACAAAAATACACAACAACAATTCAAACAATTTGGCAATAACAGGGGCCAAAATAGTTCAACAGTAAAAAGAGCAAAGTACAATACACAGTAAAAGATGGTGCAATAAAATAAATAAACAGAGAAGATAAAAAGCAGGCCATAGAATGTCCAAATGATCAAATCCCAGTTCGTGCACGCATGGCGTCTGTGAGTTGTCACATGTGTCGGGTATAATCGCACAACTGGTTCAACTGTTGAATGCTAATCAAAGGTGCAGGTTCAGTGAGGCATTGGAGAATACACAACGTCTGTTTCATTAGAGGAAGCCGGCGTTGACAAAGCTCTTTGTGTTGTTACACTGCATCCTCAGACCAAGCAATAATGTTTGAGGTAGTCGAGGCCTGCATGTCTTTTCCCCGCGGGCTTGCCTAATATCCGATTAGAGGACGACACAATCAATGTAGTTTGAGATACTAATTGGATTTCTATGGGGTTTCTTTGGGTTATCACCCGAGGCAAGAGGGAGAGAGAATACAACATAAAACATGACCTCCATCGGTCTGCTCAACTTACCTTTATTTGCATTGTGATTGGATCCCTGGTCTGATAAGCCGTTACTCTTATAGCTCTGGAGAGGTTGATAAGGCTAATTACCATGAGCCTCCCAAGGCATTAGTCCAAGCAGGAGTGCACATGTCTTAAAGCGTGCGTGTGTGCGTGTGCATGAACAATAGATCACAATCACATCTGCCATCAGATGACGGGAGAGCACCAGAAAAGCTCCATGTTGTAAAAAAATGAGAGAAACAAACAGCGACATGTGTTAAATAATACTGCTATGTGTTGTTACAATTCCATCGGGTAAGATAAGGAGGAGGAGGAGAAGAAGAAGAAGAAAACACATAAAGAAAAAGACACATGAAGAAGCAGACACATGAAGAAGAAAAAGAAGACACATGAAGAAGAAGAAGACATGTGAAGAAGACGACACAAGAAGAAGATGAAGACACAAGAAGAAAAAACGGACACATGAAGAAGAAGAAGAACACACAAGAAGAAGAAGACACATGAAGAAGAATACACATGAAGAATAATAATAAGAAGACACAAGAAGAAGAAAATACAAGAAGAAGAAGACACATGAAGAAGAAGAAGACACTAGAAGAAGAAAATACAAGAAGAGGAAGACACATGAAGAAGAAGAAGAAGAAGCTACAAAAAGAAGAAGACGAAGACACATGTAGAAGAAGAAGACACAAGAAGAAAAATACATGTGAAGAAGAAGCAGAAGAAGAAGAAGAAGAAGAGTTCATTCTTCAACAAATAAGGCCGTAATTAATATTTTTGATGGGGAGTGGTGGCATTTTAAAGGGAATGTGTCACATTTAGGGGATTACTTGGCATAAATGTAATATAATATTCACAACCACTTTAATCAGCACATAATCACCAGAAATTAAGAGTTCTTAGAAAAGACCGTTCTTATATCGGGAGCGGGTCGTTATCTTGTACAGCAGCCCAGAGTTATCTGAAGGTCGGAAGAAGTTCCAACCGGGTATGGCATGAACTCCGGTGTTAAATATGATAGATTATGTATTGATCAGTCCCAACGTTACTTCTGTTTTTCATTTGTCATTTTCCAATGTTTTGATGTCATTTATTATCACGCTGCAGCCCTCTGTCGGGCTGAGAGCCACACACACACACACACACACACACACACACACACACACACACACACACACACACACACACACACACACACACACACACACACACACACACACACACACACACACACACACACACACACACACACACACACACACACACACACACACACACACACACACACACACTAAAGTGAGCCAGATGAAGGATGCTGGATTGAGGGCACTACACTTGTTACTGGACATGTAATTATGATGTGGATGTTGTAAACACAACTGCTGCATGCTCTACAAACAATATAAAGATATATTTAAAATATGAATGAAATATAATTCTGTTTAAATTCTAAATATGTTTTGAAAAGTAATTATTTTTAGCCATGTAGACGAGCGGGTATTGATCAGTGTAGCTCGTAGAAATAAAATCCTAAAGATAACTGCTCACCTGAGAGCCACCGTAGTGCTCCAATCCTTGGCTAGGGGATATAGGGAAGACTAAGTGGCCCCTTTGATATGAAATATGAATGCAATATGCAACACACCACTAGATGCCACTAACTCGTACACACTGTTCCTTTAAACGTGTGGTACTTGTCATCAAGAAGAGAAGATCACGCGTCAGCGGCATCCACAGAAAAAAAGTAAAATGTACCAACAGGTATCAGATATTCAAGCCACCACTAATAATACTGCACTACAGCCACAGGTTTATACAGTTAGTGAGATTTAAGGACTCTTGCAGAGTCAAATGCAAAGATAAGCATCAGTTTAGTCCAGAAAGCCAAAACAGAGATCGGCATAGCTAGGTCCAAAAAGAAAGAGATACACCTTCCAGAAGCAATACTATTATAAACTAGAACGGGCACTCGGTAGAGCGCATACCTTCGCATATCACAAGATTGGGCATTGAATTATGAACATTTTGACATTAGTTACTCTCTCTGGCTCTCTCCGAAGGCGGTCGCATTTTTTCTCTCCCCCCCCCTTCCCATGACCTTCCCTTCCCTGCTTGGCTTCTCTCGTCATGTCTTGTCTGTCTCTATACTGGAGAGACTCTCTACGCATCGCTCTTCGAACTAAAAACCATGGACGTAATCAACTGGTCCTTAAACGCAATTGACACCATCTTCTCGACGAGAAGCTCGGGTTCGGGGGAACCTGCCTGTCCTGCTGGGACGAATGTTGCTGGATACACGATGGACGCGTGGGCGAAGTGGCGGGTCTTGTGCCTAGCACCACTCTCCGTGGAGGACGTAGAAGACATCTACCTATTCGGAACTATGATTACAGGATTTCTGCTGTTTGGATTTGGCGCTGCCCTGGCTTATCGGAAAATTAAGGAAACGGTTACAGCTGTAAAAAGCCTCCTAACCCTGCCCGACATGATTGCGTTGGGTAGAGTTGTTGGCACTCAGACTGTGGCATTAAACCGCCAGAATGATAACATCGTGGAGAAGCTGACGGCTCTGCAAATGAAAGTGGATCGATTTGAAATCCTATTGGCAAACGGGAGGAAGATGGAGGAATAGTGGTTGCGCAAAATTGAAATGCAGCTACTGGAAGACCAAACAATCCCAATCTTATCTGCTTTGGCGCCCTCACCAGGGCGGGCCCTGGGCAAGGCCGTTACTGGAACAACAACTCCCGAAGATCACTGAAAGCGAGAATCTCTCTCATTCCTTCCCCTATCCACAGACACCTGTGGTTGTTTTCTCCCAGGACCCTTCAAGGCTATCTCCATGGCAACGACCATCTTGCGGACTGAGAACTTTGTCTGTTGTGGCCTGGGGGAGGACGACATAACAGGCCACGCTCACACGAACTTAACATACACTGAAATGCATTCACTACCCCTCCCCATCCCACGCCTTCGTCTGCTTCGTCCCCAGTGTGACAGGACGGGCCTGTGATCGCGCTGTAATGGCTGAAGGACCGGGCTGGCTGCTTGTCGGTGCTGGTCACCTCCTGCCCCCAATGGCTGGGCTTAGATCACCCAGTCTTTGGCTTACCTCCCCTCCCCCCTTCCTACTCGTTGCAATTTATGTTTAAGATGTATGTGCTTATGTGCTAAGGTGTCTTTTTCCTGCTCCCACACTGTACCCCTAGGGGCATAGTCGGGGGGTTGTTTTTTTCTCGCCTCTCTTCCCTCATGTTATGCTGTAATCTTCCATCCCCTTTCTTTTCAATTTCGTTGCTTCTGTACCTGTACTCTATGCAATGACAATAAAACCCATATCATCATATCAATTGGATCAAAATTGACCGCGCTATGGTAAAAATAAGATTTTGACCTTTTCGTGACATTGACCCTGACCTCTGACCCAATTGATCCCAAAATCTAATCAAATGGTCCCCGGATAATAACCAATCATCCCACCAAATTTCATGCGATTCGGTTTAATACTTTTTGTGTTATGCGAGTAACACGCATACGAATAATTAAATAAATAAATAAATACACGGCGATCAAAACATAACTGTAGCAGGCCTGCTGCCGCTACCCGTGGGTTTCCCCCTCCAGCACCAAGGATCAGCCCCGAACCATGAGGTTTGCTTGAAAGACATATTTATTGTCAGCACACAACACACAGCAGACCGTTCAGCAACGCGTCTGCTCACCTCCCCCTCCCTCCAGCTCTGCTGCCCTTTTATACAAGCAGCATCGGCTGCTGACTGATTGCCACTCAGTCAGAGCAGCTGACTGATTGTCAACCAGCCAGCAGCCGCGGCCAGATTGGGGACAGCTGCCACAATAACCTTCCGCATTTTCAATGCGAAGGTAACAAACAACTATTATACAATCACAAACATATGACTTAAAAGCAACACACAATTGTTGCATACGTGTGTGTAAGAATAGTGGATGTAGTATCGTAAGTGATGACCTCCAAGCGAGACGTAACAATGGAGGAGAGAGGACAAAGAGAGGGGGAGCAGGAAGGCGGATGTCGTCACATGAAGTCGTCACGTCGTGGAAAATTCACACAATGGCGCACAGGCCGCGATTATTACATTCAGTGTGTTATAATGGATAAGAGACACGCTCCTCGTCGCCAATTTCCATTAAAAGTTTTTGCCACTGACGGGATGGGATTGTTATTTCTGAGTGTCTGACACCATTGTGCAAAGTGGCCTACAGAGAAACACAAGACTTTTCTTCTGCTCGTGCTTGATCCGATCTGTTATTGTTTTTTTGTCTGGCCAAGAGAAGTCTCGTTCTGGAATATTGCATTCCAGCCACACTGAGGAAATCAGCTAAATATTCAGCCGTGACACACAACAACACTTTCTGTACTCTTACACAAAAGACAAGCGTTTTATTTCTCCCTAGGGTCCTTTTCCAAATTGTTGTCAGATTTATATGATAACAATTTGAGTGGCAAAAAAACCCACTCGTATTTCAAAGTGCAGAATTTCCCTGAGCGATGAGATAGCGTCTTGTTTTGCGGCCGCCGGCCACAACGTTCCCACTAAGTGCTCGACCAATTTCAAAAACGCTTCTCCCCGTTAGTCATTAGACGCCAACGAAAAGGAGAATACGGTTCAGGTGGAAAGATTGCCGAAGAAAAAGTGTCAAAAAGTGTACAAAAACTAAAATAGCCTCCACTTCTCCACTGTCGTGTCAATATGTTACAAATACTTATCATTCTGCCAAAATATGGCCAATTATGCGAGTTCGGGGCTGAGGTTCAATAGGGACAGCATGCCAAGGAAGCAGAATCCATTGATGCATGAAAAGTCGAGGAACAAATAGATTGAAACATATTTTTCTGGGTTATTTCTTTCATTTCATGGAAACCACGATAATAAAAACAGGAGTTATCAAAACCTCTCACATTCACTAATATCTCTCTGTTTCATACACACTATGAAACCTTAATGATGTGTTATTTCCGTGCCGATATCTGTGACAATTATTCCCCAGGAATTCTATATTCGTGAACATATCCGAATTAATGAAATCAAGGAACGAGTCATCTTTCAACTTTGAACACGTCAGACATGAAAATTTCACATTTTGTCCAATTATCTCCCCTCCTGCCGAAAAAAGTTGGGAAAAAGTTGAGAGCGTATCATCAGAAGGACCCGATATCAAAGCGATGCCTCTGTGAGCTTCCATCGAGGCCACTGCTTTAACTTCTGGAACAGCTTTCATAAGGTCCTTCAAGTTCCAAGTTTGTATTTGTTCGAGAGGGCCAATTCACATTGATGAATACTTTAAATTAAAATGTAAATGCACCCAATTACAGCCGCAAGGCTGATTTACATCGTCTGGCCCCCTGCCAGAATGTACCGAGCGTCCTAGAGGAAGAGGTCATGCCAAAGAGCAGCGGTAAAAAACTACAATCAATTATAGTGTATAGCTGATAATACACAGCAGTTCGGTAATAAAAAGTTAACAATGGATAAAAAAAAGAATCGCATACATAAATTCACTTTGGTCCCTGCCTTGTGTCTATATTTTGTTTCCTCTGTATATTTAGTATTTTAGTCGAAGTATTGCGTATTGCTATTGTGTTTTATTTTGATCTTTTATTTTTATTAATGCTCTAATGTGCACCCGCTGCTGTGATCCTGAAATGTCCCCACTGTGGGACTAATAAAGGAATATCTTAATTTATCTTATATATAAAAGCAACAAGAGGAAATATGCCAGTGTAAGGAAGACATTTCACATATATCATATTGCACACAGATATATTTCACATAGGGGTGTTAATTAATTAGCACATTTTAAGATTTCATTCGTTCATATAGCATTCATACATCACATATCCATGACAGTACTACTATCTATGAGCACACGTTAGGGAGGACAACAACCTTCCCTTCATTTGTTATGGTGAGAACAAAACGTAGACCCAAAATCAGCACACAGCAACGGTTTAAAAAAGGTTTGAACCAATCCGAGCAGAACCACAGTCTGGGACCGGAAACAAAAAACAATCTGACAACGTCATGCAGGAAGACCAGAGTTTAAATAGGGCGGAGTCCTAATCTGTAATTGTCTTCAGAAATCACCGCCCAGAAGAGGGAGGAGACGGCCACACCTCCTTGTCAAAAAACTAGACTGACAGGGTAAAACACCAGGAGACAGAAGGACAGGGAAACAGAGGAAACACAGGGGAACTCTTGTAATGTCTGCATGACAACATGACATCATGCGCTTTTTACCTTCGCATTGAAAATGCGGAAGGTAATGTTTTGATCCCCGTGTATTTATTTATTTATTTATTTGTATGCGTGTTATTCGCATAAGTAAAAAAGTATTAAACCGAATCTCATGAAATTTGGTGGGATGATTGGTTATTATCCGGGGACCATCTGATTAGATTTTGGGATCGATCGGGTTAAAGGTCAAGGTCATGAAAAGGTCAACATCTTCTTTTTACCATAGCGCGGTCAATTTATATCCAATTGGCATGCAACTAATGCCAACATGTTCATAATTCAATGCCCAATCTTGTGATATGCGAAGGTATGCGCTCTACCGAGTGCCCATTCTAGTTTAAAAGTGCAGAAGGTTGGGCACTCCCTAACAGAGGATGGTCAGACCAGAGGTGGAGCGCCTGTGTGGGATGACACAGTCGGGGGTGCAAGACTATTTAGGGCTTCGTAAACGATGCTGGCTCCTTTAACGCTGTTCAGGTTGTTACAACTTAGAAAACGTGTGTTTGTCCAGGATGTGGCAGTGACGATGGGAATACAATCAACTTCTTATCAACCATGTGCAGCAGGAGCTCTCTGCAAAATATTGAATAGGCTGGCAGCGAAACAACAAAAGAAAAGAAAAGTCACTGCAACCTAAGATTTGTTCCGCCTGTTCATAATCCCTCCCCTCTCCACATCAACTAAAACAGACTGAATGTTTGTGCTGTGAGCCAGTCAGACATCATCAGGCGAGAGCAGCATTCTGTGTAATTTGGACAAACTATACATGTCGAGCATAGTTTATGAGCAGAAGGAGGAAAAGCAGCTGCAGAAGCGATGCTGCGGGGGAACTGATGTGAGAAAAACCATTTAATACGGGCTTGTTTCAAGTCGTCCTCCAAATCACATCCCGCCCGACGATCTCTTTTTAGTAGCGTAGTTACCAGACCTTAACTGTGCTGTAGTATATTGTGAGAATAAATGCTCTCATGTTATTTGGAATCCACTCTACTCCGTTTGTCTACACTACATTACTCTTGTCTGCTCTTTATATTACTCCACACTTTTCTATTTCCAGACCATATATATATATATTTACATATCTATTTAAATATTTGTATATATATATATATATATAAATAAACTGTCTGTATATATATATATATATATATATATATATATATATATATATATATATCCTCTGGGGTGTGATGCTTTTTGCAATATATATATATATATATATCTCCTCTGGGGTGTAATGCTTTTTGCAACTTCTCCCCTTTCTCCAACTAACACAACAATAATTGATTTTTGTGCTTGCCCTCTTCCCACCTTCCTCTCCTAATGTCGTCTTTTAACGCAATATATCATTTCTACTTTTTAACATTCTTCATTTGCCAGTCAGTGGGCACTGATTTACTCCAACCACAGCCCCAGAGCATCAGTTGACCCCACAAAGAAAGCGATTTAACTCTTTTGATTTGGCTTGGTGGGCTGTCATCACAAAGTTTCTAGTTTTGGTCTGGAAATAGAATAGTGTGGAGTAAAGAAAAGAGCAGAAAAGAGTATATATATATATATATAAATATATAATGCCTCTTTCTTCCCTTCACTCTTTGTCATCTCTGTGTAGGTGTTTGTGTTGCTGGAGGACATTGTTCAGTAGCATGGCTCCCCAAAAAAAGGCCTTTTACACTCCCCCTTCCCTTGATAGAGGAGGTCAGACAGTGAGCAACACCTGGCTCTTCACCAGCTCCCTCGGGGCACACAGGCTCTCACATTAGTGTACGGAAGTGAGAGGATCTGTCACTAAATCTAATGCACACACACACACACACACACACACACACACACACACTGATGCTCGGAGCATACGCTCGCAGCTAAAAGCCTTAGCAACAGGAGCCGTGCCAGTTGCTTCTCCCCTCGTATTTAAATGATCCATGAACACAGACTAATTATAATCATTAAATGCAGTCACAGATAATATACGTTGTGATGAGAAAATAATGAACGATAAGAATTAGTTACCTCGAGATTAAAAATGTGTGTAAAAAAACCCCAAATCACCTTTTTTAAAAGGATCATTGGGCTCATGCAGCTTCGATTTAGATTTAGACTTGCTGATATTGATTGGATTGAATCTCATAATGGCCATTTTGCCAATTCAGAAAGAGTTCAATAGTTCTCTGAGATTCTTTGGTGCCTTTGTGCAACATGTGATGGCTGTTTGCAAAGCAATCCATATCTTAAAGTGCCTCCCTGCTTTTAGAAAAAAGTCTATTTTACATTTTGTCCTTGGATCTGAAAATACTTTGGACTGCATGCTTAGTAATTAAAAGGATGACACATAATTGCATATGCGGGAGCTTGCTTTTAAGCCCCAGTCCCACTGATTTGCATGTGTTTGAGATTTGGGCAGAAAACCAAATCGGCATCTGCAGTGGTGGTATCTACCCCACAATTAAAATGCTGAAAATGATGTTCTTCAAACATTTGGTAGCATCGAGATAGAGAGACAATACTGTTAAGGAGGGAAATCAAACCGATCGTTTACATTATTTGGGCTTATGGTTGAATGGTTAGTTAAAGACACCTCATGCATTCTGTAGTATCTCATTAGCAACCTTCTCAAAAATGAATCTTCAGAGTTGAGCTGGCAAGACATATTGGTTCACCACACCCGTATACCCCATTAACCCTGAGTGATTTCTTTGTGGTACATCAGGCCTATTCAACTAGCGGCCCGCGGGCCGGATACGGCCCGTTTGAGTTTAACTATGGCCCGCAAGACTGCCTGCAAATCAGTATAGCTTGGTAAGAAAAAATAAAACTGACAGACACGCCTCTTTTATAAATTGAGACATTTAACCCAGAGCCATTGAGTTTCACTGTTGCCTCAACCAAACCTGTATGGTTACATCTTTATGTTACGCACCCGTGTTGGTTGCCGTTGTTACACCCCTACTGGTTTTCAGACCTACTGGTTTCCCTGCGCGTGCCTGCGTTGTGTTCTCTTCACATCTGCAGCGGGGCTCTGTCTCGCTCACCAGATTCGTCACACATTCACAAACATATTGCTGGAGATCTTCAAGCCACCGTTCATATCCAAGTTGGCGGTTACGATTGTATAAGTGAGCAGTGCATCACAGCCACGGAGGAAGAAATACATTTTCGAAAAAATAAAAATAAAAAGATCGCCCGATCTGGTTTCGATCCCTTTCACGCAAAAGGAGTCTGCACTCAGACATGCAGTCTGTGCGCTGCGCCACCAGATATTAGTGTCATTCCAAGTAATTTATATATTGATCCATTAAGTCACATTTCTTATGTTTTCATGGGAACAGTTTGGTTGAAGGGATCTGAAACAACTGCCTTGAGTGGATATTTACACTTTGAAACATGTTTATAGTGATGCTTGTTCGCAACACTTTTGCCACACAATACCGACGCATTTTCGTGTGTGACTGTTTACCTGTGGAAATATACATTACTGTTTTTAATTTTGAGCCATTATTTGATCAATATTCTGTGCGGCCCTCACACCCCCCGTGATTTTCTTATTCGGCCCACTTGCTACTGAAGTTGAATAGCCCTGTGGTACAGTATAGAGTGGTTCATTGTGGTTCCTTGTGGTTCCTTGTGGTCCCTTGTGGTTCCTTGGTGGTTGTTCCCGTGTACAGGCCAGGATAAACCCACTACTATACATTGATGTGAGAAAGAAGGAGTGAGGATGCTCAGTAAATTAGGTCTGATGGGAGTTTGATACCAGCAGAGGCTAATCTGTGTGTGCGTGTGTAGGTGTGTGTGTGTGTGTGTGTGTGTGTGTACTCAAGTATCTCTATGCAAGACCCTGCCCCGACAGATCACTTAGTATTAATAAATATAGATTAAAGTATAAGACATAAGAAAAAAAACTTCTAATTATTAGTATTGTACTTCAAGTTTTGGTATACAATTAATATATACAAATAATGGCATGAATACTTACTAATTAAAAAAAATGTGGTATATTTAAACTCTGTATTTATCAAATGTGCTTTAAATACATTGTTTCAATCCTAATTTAGTGCATATATTTTGAAATAAACAAAAAATATGTTTAAAAAAACAAAGTTTAAAGAAGTACATTTGAGTAATTGCACAGAACTTATACTTTAAGTATTGATTTTTCTTATAATATATTTCTTGAAAGCATACTACAGTACAATTATATTAAAGTGTGTTAAAAGTTGAATTTTTTAAATAGGTGAAAGCGTCACTTTATTATACTTTTTATATATTTGCAGAAAGTACATTTCTTTGATAGTATATTTACAAATGTACTATTGACATTTTAATTATATTTTAAATACATTAAGGTATATCTATTTTTTGCCTGGGAGGAGCTACAGGAGAACCTAACTGTGGCAGCTGTGGGGGTGGGGGTCTCCAATTAGGCCTCGGCTGCTGGCCGATTGGTGATCAGCCAGCTGCTCTGGCCGATTGGCAATTAGTCAGCAGCCGACGCTGCTCTCATAAAAGGAGCAGTTGAGAGTGAAGTGGGTAGAGTGAGCAGAGGCGCCGTCGTGCTGTCTGCTGTGCTGGAGTGAATAACGTATGTTATCGAACAGAACCTCGTTGGTGTTGGCTAATCCTTGCGGCTTTGGGGGGAACAACAAGTATCAACAAGCAAAACAGCAGCTTTTTCTCAATATTACGGACAGTCTAATATTTTTAATTGCAACAAAAACTCCTGAAAAGCTGTTTGAAAAGTCGAAATGTTTTACGGATGCTCGTCACACAGTTGGGAGGATTACGTTGCCCGAGTGCTCCTCCAGTCGCCATGCGGAGTCATTTCAATGCTGACGTGAAAGCAACACACACAAACGTAAAAGCCAGGATGTGTCCAATTCAAAAAATCTGTCACCCAGAAGTCTCCTTGTGTGGTGGAGGATGGACACACACTGGAAGCCACGATGGAAACAAAATTAAAAATCAATAATTGACCAATGTTTTGACATCAGGGTATTGAAGAAGCCTTCTAACATTTGGGAAGTGAAGTGCTGGAGCAATCCTCCTTTTCAAACAAAACAAAACTATTGAAATATGTGTAATAACCCGACACTACCTCACTACACTCATCATGTGCAATATGTGACATATTATTACTTATCTGTAATTTAAAACTGTATCCAAAACTGTACATATAGCACCTTTCTTGATGTTGTACATATTACCTATACCTTCTGTATAGTGTATTCTTATATATTTACAATTCTTTTCTTTCTTATTATAGTGTTATTTCTAAGCTGTTGACTCTGAGAGCCCTGGACTGTTGGTCTAGGGGCACAAATGGCAAATAAAAACTTGAATCTTGAATCCTTCATTGTCTCACATTCAGTCGTACGATGAGTAATCAGTGATTTGTTGATTACTGACCAATATAAAATTGAATTATCCACTCATTCCCAAAATGAATCTGTTATTCAGATGTATCTCCGTAGTGTTGTGATCATTCACTGCAGTAGACTCCTGTATTGTTTGGATCCGCGCACTTCAACGAGTGCAAAGCAGCGTTCACAAATTCTACAAGTGAAATGACAACCTCCCTTTATTGCTCTGTTATATAACATCACCTGACTTCTTCAGAGTTGCTGAGCAGATGGCTTCATTTTGCAGCGTTCACTGAAATGACATGTGTTGTCTCTTGCGGGTATCATCGGAGGAGTTTGTGTTTCTCTGAAAATTGTCCAGTGGGAGGACGTGGAGATGCGCCGTCCATCTATAAACAAGGTCTACGGTCTTCAAGTGGAGTGCGACAGCCCTGAGAAGACTACTGGTAAGAATGAAGGGGATTGTCGCTCCACTAGGCCGCCGTCATATTTTAATAAAGCAGTCAAATTCCTCTCTTGAAGATGTAAAGTGATGCACTCTGTTGGACTTCAGCGTGTGAAGGTATGCCACGCAGAATATTTCTGCAAAGTAAAGGCTTGCACATCGATTGCTAATGTTCAAATGCAGCCACCCTTTCTTTCCTTTTTTTATACTTGATATTTTATTTAGGTATTTTTACAGAAATATAACCTTTGAATGTAAGAATGCATAATAATAATACAACATAACAATAAATACAAATAAATTAAAAATTAACCATGCATCTGGCCAAGAAGGGCCATAAGGAAACACAACAATAAATAAATGTTAAAGCAGGAAAATAATTATTAAAAAGGAAGCAAAAAAATCTGCAGCCCCCTTTTCTTTTTCTTTTTTATACTTGATATTTTATTTAGGTATTTTTACAGAAATATAACCTTTGAATGTAAGAATGCATAATAATAATACAACATAACAATAAATACAAATAAATTAAAAATTAACCATACATCTGGCCAAGAAGAGCCATAAGGAAACACAAAAATAAAAATGTTAAAGCAGGAAAGTAATTATAAATAAGGAAGCAAAAAAATCTGCAGCCCCCCTTTCTCCGTCAAAGGCTACTTTTCAAGTACTTTCAATTTAGCGGGCCCTTCCTGGTTCAGCTGAGGGTGACACATAAAGGGAAAAGTGGCCAGTGTGTATGATGTTGTTTTGAGTCCTCGTGATGAAAGCACGGTTACTGCAAACCAAAAAGAGCTGAAAGGACAATCTGACGTTCCCTTTAAAAGATTAAGCCGTAAAACGTTCCGTTGACTATAACGCTAATGACCCTGGTCCATCATAGTTTAATCACCTACAACATGATCCAGCGGTGGTCTTTAAAAGGAGATCACACAGTGCTGTGGAATACTTTAGCAACGTGTTGCGCCTGCATACAAGAAAGGAAAAATAACTGCAGTATTGCATCTGATATTATGTAAGCCCGAGATACCGCTTCATGTCCTTGACAGATCACTGCAGCAGAGGCAAAGCTGCTCCTTTTCATAAGGGTCAGCATCGGTGAGCATCCTGCTCAGTCAAGTGCTTCAGGGTGTACTTACAGAGGATGTGTGTGCACTCTGCTCAGATCTGTTCATTCATTCCCGGAGAGTGACAGCCGAGAAGAGTTCGCCATCCCCGCTGCTGCAGCATGCAACAGAAGAGAGCTGAGTTTACTCGTCCTTGACATTGTTCACATAACTCCCGTGAAGACGGAGAAATGAAAAGTGCTCTCGCGTCACACAGGAAACGGCTTGTAAAAGTCACCGGAATTTATATTCACTGCACGGCATTTATGTTCAAGAATACATGGTTGTGACTCACTGAGGGGATATTTAATACATCCAAGGTTTGTTTTCACTTTTTTTAAAAAGAGAGAAGATTCTTAACCTCAAAAATATGTCAGAATTTTACCAGACAATTCCCACTAACCTGTAAACTTAACCTCCCCAAAAGATATACCCACACGTTGTAGAAGTAGCCTTTTATGCATGTGTTAAAAAAATAATACATCCTTAATTATATTTCAATTAGCCCATACACATCATGTTGGTGTCTCATGGCCCCATCAGGCCTTTTTTTGTTTGTTCTCTTCTTGTTGTCTTATGTCTAACAGGTTTATATCATACATAGAGGTCCATCAGGACCAAGACCTCACGCCACAGACAGCTTCTTCCCGTCGGCAATCGGGCTCATGAACAGAGCCCGGGTCCCCCACTGACCCTCATGAACAGAGCCCGGGTCCCCCACTGATCCTCATGAACAGAGCCTGGGTCCCCAACTGACCCTCATGAACAGAGCCCGGTTCCCCCACTGATCCTCATGAACAGAGCCTGGGTCCCCAACTGACCCTCATGAACAGAGCCCGGTTCCCAAACTGACCCTCATGAACAGAGCCCGGTTCCCCCCCTGACCCTCATGAACAGAGCCCGGGTCCCAAACTGACCCTCATGAACAGAGCCCAGGTCCCCCTGACCCTCATGAACAGAGCCCGGTTCCCAAACTGACCCTCATGAACAGAGCCCGGTTCCCAAACTGACCCTCATGAACAGAGCCCGGTTCCCCCACTGACCCTCATGAACAGAGCCTGGGTCCCCAACTGACCCTCATGAACAGAGCCCGGTTCCCCCACTGACCCTCATGAACAGAGCCTGGGTCCCCAACTGACCCTCATGAACAGAGCCCGGTTCCCAAACTGACCCTCATGAACAGAGCCCGGTTCCCCCCCTGACCCTCATGAACAGAGCCCGGGTCCCCCGCTGACCCTCATGAACAGAGCCCGGGTCCCACACTGACCCTCATGAACAGAGCCTGGGTCCCCAACTGACCCTCATGAACAGAGCCCAGGTCCCCCTGACCCTCATGAACAGAGCCCGGTTCCCAAACTGACCCTCATGAACAGAGCCCGGTTCCCCCCCTGACCCTCATGAACAGAGCCCGGTTCCCCCACTGACCCTCATGAACAGAGCCGGTTACCCCCCCTGACCCTCATGAACAGAGCCCGGTTCCCCCACTGACCCTCATGAACAGAGCCCGGTTCCCCCCCTGACCCTCATGAACAGAGCCCGGTTCCCCACCTGACCCTCATGAACAGAGCCCGGTTCCCCCCCTGACCCTCATGAACAGAGTCCGGTTCCCCCCCTGACCCTCATGAACATAGCCCAGGTCCCCCTGACCCTCATGAACAGAGCCCTGTTCCCCCCTGACCCTCATGAACATTTAAAATGGCGCTGTGCCAACGGCTGCTTGTTTCAGTAGTGGCGTTTTGCTTTTATTTTATTGTCTTTTTTTGCACTTTTCCTCTCTTTTTCTTTTTCTTTTCTTTCACGTTTGTCTTAGTTACGGTCGGACACTGGACCATAACTACTTTTTTCGATTATTCTACTGTGGCTTTTGTTCACTTTGTCGTGAGTATCGGTGAGCCACAGCAAAACAATGACGGGGACCGTCGTCTACTCGCGTGCTCAGCTGATCGCGCTGTGCAGGCCGAAGCTTCTGCCTGGAGAAAGACCTGTGATCCCGCTGGAGCTACGGAGAAGGGCTCGCGGTTGCAGATCGGGTGTCAAGCGGAGGGCTAAAACGAGGAGATACAAACCCTCGGTACCGTCGATCATAACGGGGAACGTGAGGTCTTTGGCGAATAAGACGGATGAGCTCGGCGCTGGTAATGACCGAGAGGATCTTCCGTGAGAGCAGTCTCTTGTGCTTCACTGAGACGTGGCTACACGCGGACTATCCGGATCACAGCGCGTCTTTGCCCGGCTTCAGGACTGTTCGGACTGACAGAGACGCTACACAGAGCGGTAAGAAGAGGGGGGGCGGGATCGCTGTTTATGTGAATGAACGGTGGTGCCACCCGGACCATGTGTGCGTGAAGGAGCGCTTCTGTAGCCCGAACATTGAACTGTTGGCCGTGGGGATGCGCCCGTACTATTTGCCGAGAGAGTTCACGTCCGCCATTGTGGTTGTCGTGTACGTGCCGCCATCAGCTGACGCTGAGGAAGCTGTGGACACCATCCACTCCACTGTGTCTGCTCTGCTGAATCATCAGCCTGGAGCATTCATGGCCATCACTGGTGACTTTAACCACACCACATTGGATAAAGCTCTGCCAACCTTCCATCAATACATAGACTGCCCAACAAGGAACAATAAAACTCTGGACTTGCTGTATGCTAATACTAAGTGCGCATACAGCGCCACTGCCCTTCCCCCCCTCGGCAGGTCTGATCATGACCTGGTCCGGCTGACACCCAGGTATGTTCCTCTGGTGAAGAGGCTGCCGGTGACCACCAGGACTGTGAGGAGGTGGTCTCTGGAGGCTAACGACGCTCTACAGGACTGCTTGAGTCAACGGACTGGGATGTGTTGTGTGGACCGCACGGGAGGACATCAACAGTATGACCGACTGCATCACGGGATACATCAAGTTCTGTGAACACACCCCCATCCCATCACGGACTGTGCGCTGCCCCAACAACAAGCCCTGGATCACCAGGGACCTGAAGGCGCTTCTTAACATGAAGAAAGCTGCTTTCAGGTCTGGAGACAGGGATGAGCTGAGAAAGCCCAGCGCAACCTAAAGGTGAAGCTCAGGAGGGCTAGGACTCCTATAGGAGGAAGCTGGAGGCCAAACTCCAGCTGAACAACACAAGGAGGTGTGGTCTGGCATCAAGCAGATAACTGGCCTCAAGGTGGGAGGAGACAGCCAGGGGCTCCCTGGAGAGGGCCAACGAGCTGAACTGTTTTTTCAATAGGTTCAGTTCACAGCCCTCTCCTGTCTCCTCCACACATCACACCTCCCAAACACCTCCCCCTCTGTCCCCCCTGCTGTGCTGCACATCCACCGAGCCCTCTATAACAATGGGCTCCTCCACCCTCCCCCCTCTCTCTGTGACGACTGACCAGGTGAGAAGACAGCTGGAGAAACTACACCAGCGCAGAGCTGAAGGTCCTGATGGCATCAGCCCCAGGGTCCTAAAGACCTGCGCCACCCAGCTGTCTGGTGTCCTGCAGCGCCTCTTCAACCTCAGCCTGAGGCTGGGGGAGGTCCCGGTGCTGTGGAAGACGTCGTGCCTGGTCCCTGTCCCAAAGAAGTCAACACCATCTGGCCTCAACGACTACCGACGGTCGCCCTCACCTCCCATGTGATGAAGGTGCTGGAGGCTGGTCTTGGCCCACCTCCGGCCGCAGGTGAAATCGTCGCTGGACCCTCTGCAATTTGCTTACCAGCCTCATGTGGGAGTGGACGACGCCATCATCTACCTGCTGCAGAGCTCAGTCGCACCTGGATGGAACCGGTGTCTCTGTGAGAGTCACTTTCTTTGACTTCTCCAGTGCATTTAACACCATCCAGCCACTGCTGCTGAGTGAGAAGCTGCGGTGGCGGTGTGGACGCGTCCACCATCTCCTGGATCACTGACTACCTCACAGGCAGACCACAGTTTGTCAGAATGGGCGTGTGCTGTCTGGAACGGTGGTCAGTGATGTTGGAACCCACAGGAACTGTTCTGTCTCCTTCCTCTTCACCCTGTACACCAGTGACTTCCAGTACAACACGGAGTCATGCCATCTGCAGAAGTACTCTGATGACTCTGCAGTGGTCGGGTGTATTAGGGATGGACGGGAGGAGGAGTACAGGGCAGTGGTGAGCGACTTTGTAAAGTGGGCGATGAGAACCACCTGCGGCTGAACGTGGCCAAGACCAGAGAGATGGTGGTGGACTTCAGGAGGGCGACAGCTCCTACACCTCTGAGTGTCCTGGGAGTGGACGTGGACATGGTGGAGGAGTACAAGTACCTGGGCGTCTCCATCGACAGCCGACTGAACTGGAAGGCCAACATCAACGCTGTGTACAAGAAGGGGATGAGTCGACTCTTTTTCCTGAGAAAGCTTCGATCCTTCAACGTGTGCAGCAAGATGCTGGAGTTATTCTACCAGTCGGTTGTGGCCAGTGTGCTGCACTTTGCCATTGTCTGCTGGGGGAGCAGCATCGGAGCCGGTGACACCAGCCGTCTCAACAAACTGGTTAGGAAGGCTGGCTCCATCATCGGCTGCCAGCTGGAGCACCTGGAACAGGTGGTGGAGAGGAGGACATTGAAGAAACTGGTGTCCATATTGGACAACCCGGACCACCCTCTCCACCACCTCCTACAGGGACAGAGGAGTACTTTCACCTCTTGCCAGATCACCCTAACCCTTCTTTTTCCTGAGAAAGCTTCGATCTATGAGGCTCTACAACAGTTCACCTCTTGCCAGATCACCCTAACCCTTCTTATATTTTGTGTTTTGTTTTTTTTATTCTTGTGTGTTGCTGCTACTGACTCGACAAATTTCCCCTTGGGGATTAATAAAGTATATATCTATCTATCTATCTATCTTATATTTGTGTTTTTTTATTTTATTTTTATTTTTATTTTTATTCTTGTGTGTTGCTGCTACTGGCTCGACAAATTTCCCCTTGGGGATTAATAAAGTATATATCTATCTATCTATCTATCTATCTATGAACAGAGCCCGGTTCCCCCACTGACCCTCATGAACATAGCCCAGGTCCCCCTGACCCTCATGAACAGAGCCTGGGTCCCCCACTGACCCTCATGAACAGAGCCCGGTTCCCCCCTGACCCTCATGAACAGAGCCCGGTTCCCCCCTGACCCTCATGAACAGAGCCCGGTTCCCCCACTGACTGACTGTCATCCCCAGGACATTTCCTTCCGGTCACTCCCCTGTGTTGTGTTAGAAGTGGGACAAATAAATGCGAATTTTTCTGGGATTAGCAAGAGCAAGAACAGGCCGGGAAAAGTGAATGCGGAATGTGAGTAATAAAACAGATCAAAGGGGACCCCAGTTCCATTAGACTACAACAATAGGAAAGCAACAAGGAATCCATCATGCCGGCCGACAGGGAGAGTGGCTGTAAAATCAGATGAAAGCATCGAGGCCATCGCTGGGACGAGAAGCAGAGGGCCAGGTGTGACAGAACACAGGTCCTGAGGGGTCAGCGGAAGCGTTTACAACCGGCTCGACACGACAGGACCATGGCACCTCTTGTGATATTCAAAAGAAGACCTGGTGGATTGTGTGTTCAGGAGCCCATATCCTGACCAAATGGGCCAGAGATGAGGTTATTCGAGTGAATCAACACAAGCCTGGATTCATGTGTGTTAACCTGCCTGTAGATCAATGGTCTTTGATATGATAATGTAATATATGTCCCCCAATATGTTCTGTATCCTGTCCCCCGGTTAGAGTGTGTTTGAGGTCACTGGCATCGGGAAGTCTCACCAGGTCTGAAAGGGTCATAAAGAGGGTACCCTAAATGCCTGAGAGATAAGAGAAGACAACGGTCCCCCTCTTTGAAGTGGGACAGAGAGTCTCTCCAGAACCTCTCAGGAAGAGAGGGGGGGGGGATGAACCCCCCATCAGCACCCCAAAGAGGGGGACGGATATCCGGTAAAAGTGGGAGGAGCCGAGGGTATAAAGGTGACGATCAGAAGAAAGAGGGGGCGGAAGAAAAAGAGTTTTTTAAGTTCTTGTGACTTTTGCGTCAGGCTCGAGAGGAAATCACTTATAATTGTACTTTGTTTATTTCTTTCTTCTTTTTTTGAATAAAATACTTGGCTGCCTTGCAGTCTTAAACTTTACATTCGGTTCGTGGACCTACTTTTTTGTGAGTCCTATTTCTTCACCTGTCGACCCACGAGGAGACCAAGGAGGAGACCAGCGGACCCCGCCGCCGCCGAGGTGAGTCTGAGCGACATCTGCAGCTACACCCACTGATCTCCGTCACTCAGGGCACATACTGATTCCTCACACACTGGTAACTGACATGTTGTACTAAAGAGATATCGCTGCAGCGGTAGACCTCCGTCTCTCGCCGAGCCGTGGTTGGTTCGGGACCAAGAGAGGACTCGTAACACCGAGTCCTCGTCGCGGAGTTTGTCCTAAGAATAAGAATATTAATAAGTGTCCCGCCAGCCGCTCTACGAGCCTTGTACCCTCGAGCGTGTTTGGGAGGAGACTAGATAATTGAATACCCAGCATTTCTCTCCGCGGAGATCGATCTGACATCATCCGGGTGCCGCGTGCCGAGAATAACAGCTACCACTGTCTATGTGCACGCGCGTCATTCATCAGGCCCGAACGATCGCAGAATCATATAGAGGGAGTTACTGATCTCCGCCTCCCTCCCCCTTAACTCGGTCTTCGCCCTCGCTCGGGTTTCCCGTTCCCCCTCGAAGCGTACGGCGCGGAGACCGTGACCGGGGCGTTCGTCAGAAGAGAGGCCGGGCATCGTGACCCGTGTGGACCCGTGTCCTCTCCAGTGCGACAGGTTAGCAGCGGTGGCGCTGCGCCTGGGCGCCGCCGACGGCTTTACGACAGTTATCTACACGTCTGTCATTAGAGCACGATTATTTCCCTCAATAAAGTACCGGTGTGAGCGCTCGCACCTCAAACCTTTCCCCCCCCTCCTCTCCATCTCTCCTCTCCCGTCTCGTTCCCGTTTCCCCCCCCCCTCCCCGCTCCTCTCCTCTCCCGGTTTCCCCTACCCGAGCAGATCTGCGGCGGGCCTTTTCTTTCCGTCTCTCACCCGAGGCGACAGAATTCGGTTCACGTACGCGTCTCTCTTAACATGGCGCCCGAACAGGGACCTGAGAGGTAGATAGGCTTGTGTATGATACCTTAATTAATCAATACGCGGTTAATTAAATGGAAAATAACGATTCAGGTTTGAAATCTTATTTTAACTTCGTTTACAAGGAGCGGATTCTTCTCTCTCAGGTTAAAACACACGAACCCTCCCCGACGAAAACTGTATGAAACCAGTGAAAACGAACTGAATTGATTTATTTACTGAGCCAGAGAAGGTAACCGGTGATTTCCCGGGGAGCATTCGGACTAACTGTATGTTCTGCACCCGTGCCGCGCGAACACCCATTATCTGCCCTCTGCCCTACTCACCGAGGCACTCCACCTGTTTATCGGGGCAATCGAAGCCCGTAATCTGGCCGTCCTTTTCCCTGGAAAAGGAACCGTCCATTTAACGCGGTACCGATCGATTTTCAGCGTTTTGGAGAGGAGGAAATCCTTTAAAACTAAAAGTACTTCACGCGCGGGCGTTTTAAAGGCAGTTAGCATGGAGTAAATAAATCAGTGCGCAATAGGTTGAAGAGTACCTAGCTCGTTGGAATAACCCGCTTGGCGAGAGCGTACATTTCTACGCTCGTCCCCCGTCTAAAACCCAGCTTAACCCTAAAAATGCGTTATTGGCACACAGAGAAGGCCAAGCTGAGCTGATCCCTTGGTGAGATAAAGGCTTAGGAACTGAAGGGACGAAAAAAGGCACAAAACTCTCCTAGTACTTGTAATTAATAGAGTTTAATTACAAAACTTTAAACACAAGCCGATGAGTTAGGCTCCCCGCTCGGAGATAGCCGTCGCTAGGCATGTGTGTTTAAATAACTAACCGCGAATGAACAGAGTGAGCGTATCACCATTTATTCCGACTGACGTGTGTGGGTGTGATTGGATATAGTGACGCCGTTCTAACCAGACTGCGGCTGTAACAATTAATCTAAACACTATAGGGGTCGAAATCCTTCTGGGATTTCCCCTCAAACATATTCCAAGAGGTGTGTGCGTGGGATCACAGCCTTTTTATTTGGAAGAGATGTGCGCGGTCTGAGCGGAGGCTGAGAGGAGAAAAAAGGGGGCCGGACGACATCGTCACCACGGCTGGAAGTGACGTCCCACTCCCCTAGCAGATGGACCGTCCAGATACTGGTCTCCCTCTTCCATTATTGTGCATATTGATGTGCAGGGTGGCGTGAATAATATTGTAATAACGGCAGTGTTGTTTTGACCATCTATGATAAATCTGGCAGTGTTGGATAAACAATCCTTGTGTTCCCCCAGGACATGTGGAAATAAATATCTGACTAAATCCCTATAAGAGGCTGCAGTGTGTTACATGCTGGAGCTTTGTTTTCATTGTTTCCCCCCCTCTTCCCAAACAGGCTGTTGTCAAATGCATCATGCCTCATCCTCCCGACATCACCGAATATAGCCGTTTATGGACACTCAGACGTCCTAGTTAAACAGGAAAATATAACAGGAACCTAGAATAGGATAACCTATCCTCCTTTTATTTCCGAAGCGAGTTGGACTACCTTGAACAGGTGTGATCCTCCTAGGTTGTGAGTGTTCGATTGAACACACTTTAGTGACTTTAATTTAGTTGATAGTTTGCATTTATTTAATTGATTGACTTTAATTTGATTGATCGACTGTAATTTGATTTATCGAGTTTAATTTGATTTATTGACTTTAATTTGATTTATTGAGTTTAATTTGATTTATTGACTTTAATTTGATTTATTGAGTTTAATTTGATTTATTGAGTTTAATTTGATTTATTGACTTCATTCTTATGAAGTGTTTTTGTTCAGGTTGATCCATTGATTGCAAATTATATTTTTGACCGTTTTAATCAGTTGCGACATAACTACTACCGTTCAAAATAAAACTGACAGATCGTGAAACCAAAACAAATTAAATAAAAAGAGACACTAATAAAAAGAACAGGCTGGTGCGCAGGCACGTCACAGACAGCTGAAGTAAATGCCATTTTGGAAGGCCTCTTAGCAGCTAAGAAGAACAACACTTCTAAATCAAGACTTGTAACTGACAGAGATTACTGTTACCAAGCAGGTACCCAGGAATTGGAGTACTGGAAACAAAGAGATTTTACAAATGTAAAAGGCGAACCACTCGCCCACGCGCATTTGTGGAGTCTGATCGCAGAAATAACTTGTTCTATGTACCTAGATTGGAATCATGTTAATAGTCACACCGACGTTAGAGATTACGATCATGAAGGTAATAGACAAGTTAACCTAATGGCCCAGACACGACTCAAGGTGGCCAAACTCTCCCTGATATTTCCACCGGGATGGAAGGGAGAAGACGCATTCACTAAGGTGCCACCTGACGATGCCTATCGGGTGGTCACTGAAGTGCACGAAGGACTAGGGCATGTGGGTCATGAGAAAATTCTAAAGGTTTTGAAACATGATCTTCATCCCTGCTCTGAACACACACACAACACAGGTCAGATCACGATGTCAGCAATGTGCCATGGTAGATGGGTTTAAGAAAAGCTACGCCGTAGCGACTTAAGTCGAATGGCAAGTCCTTATCCCATCGATCCTGAACCTGAATTTGACATCGGTGACCTGACTACACACACAACACAAGCCATGTGGATGCTCAGCTGCTCGGGGGACAAAATCTGGGAAGGCAAAAGCCTGGGTAACCTGAAATTGTCTCTCAAAGGTACCATCGTTTCCGAGTAGGGAAGAACTCGTCGCTTGCAGTGGCAAATTTCTATCCCCAAATGCAGCCAAACCCCCTGTGGGTTTAGCCAGAGAGGGCCTCCCCTCCTGTCGCATGATTTTTTGGTGGGCCCGGCGTTACCACGTTTGGCCTAAGAACAGTAATGGGGCGTTATGTAGTAACGACTCAATAATAACTTTGATAGACGATTTAATGACGAGCTTCCTATTTTTCTTTGATACTTTTATTCTGTTTTGTTTATTGTTTTGACCTCACAGGATATTTCTGGTGGCGGAAATATCTGATACCTGTTCTGATTATGGTGATATTGGTTGCCATAATTGGTCTGCTGCATAAATTAGGTTTGTTACCCCTAGCCCGATACCTCACGGCTAAAATTCTGAAGGGGATATGTTATGTCATCAAACACACCATTATCATACTGTTCCGTGTGTTAAAATATTGCGTAGTGGCTCTAGCAAGTGCACTGCATTCCACAGGTGCGAGCCCGAGGAATCGGCTCGTGCGGACCAGGGGGAGATCTCCCAAAGTGAGATTTGCACCTGGTACTAAATAGACAGGTAGGAGAGCGCCTCCCACAAATGTTCCTTAAGAACAGGACGAGGGGCGCAAGGAGAAGGAGAGAGGGTGTTAGGGGAACGGCGGTTCTCTTAAACAGGATCTCCTGACGACAGTTAAAACGACAATTTTTTGACAGGTTTTAAAGACATTTTTAACGAACGGACTGATCGACTGAATGTGTTGACTTTTGTATTTTTCACTTTTTAGCCAGTTAATGGTAAATGTTTAAACGGGGTAACTCTTTTGTTTTGAATTTTGGGGACGGGTGACCTGTTTACCTTTTATCTTTTTGTTTCTCTCACAGGGTGACCTTGTCACCTGAGGGGAGTTTACTTTTGCGCCCGTTTGACCTTTTATCTTTTTTTTTTTGTTTCTCTCACAGGGTGACCTTGTCACCTGGGGGGGAGTTTACTTTTGAACCAGTGCATGTCCCGCTATATTTTTCTTTTTGTTAGTTTTTCCGTCACATTTCACGTTATGTCGTTTAATAGAATTTCAGTAAATCATTGATGCTGGCGCGGCTATCTAATAGGAGAGCACCGTGAATTGGAAGTCGCGTACAGAATCATTTGTTCGCGCCAAACCTGGCCTTAAAAGGGCCCTGACTGTTTAAATGGTTAAGTTTAAATTTTAAATTTAAATTTTAAATTTTAAATTTTTATTATTATTTTTATTTTTAATATTTTAATATTTTTTTAGTATTTCCACACACACACACAAAAAAAGAAACAAAAAAAAGAAAATGTCTTCTGATTTTTATTTTATATTTTAATTTTATTAAACTTAAAAAAATAAAAAAAAATTATATATATTCATTAGTCCAACAGAAGGTTTCTATGGCGAGCTTTCTGGTTTTCTTTGATATATTAATGTTTAATTTTAAATTAAATATTTTAATCTCTTTATTATTTTAAATTTTAATATTTTAATTTTTTTATTATTTTAATTTTTAATTTTTTATTATTATTTCCATTTTATGTTTAAAAAAAAAAAAAAAAAAAAACATGCATTAAGTAGTCCAACAGAAGGTTTCTATAACTAGCTTTCTGTTTTTCTTTGATATATTCTTTATTATTACCTTTTGTGTTTATTGTTTTGACCTCACATCACCCATCGGTACTTTGACAAGTTCACACCCTCCGCCCAGAATGGGTGCACCATGAATCCCAATGTCAAGCAGGTCCAGGTCTGTTCGCGTCATCCACACAGCGAAGCCTGGATCTGAAAGATCGAGAGAGAAGCCCTGCATGTGCATCCTGTGACCAGAACCAGTGATCCGTCTTCCTGAAGACCGAGCAGCGCATGCAGTGACGTTCCGACCTCTACCTGGGGATCAAGACAGACTGTCACGGATCCCACCAAGGCCAAAGGCGTTTCGAGAATCCCCCGAGCTGACCTGCCTCTTGGAAGCAGAGCCAACGGACGTGGCACTACCAGGACCGCAGAGGAGCAGCAGAGATCGAGCAGTATGAGGCTTCATACTGGGGACCCGACGTTGACAACCAGGGTCAACACTACAACAGTGTGGGCTCCACCCACATTGTTTTTCCACAAGCAGGACCGGGGCAGACGCGTCCCGGTGCTGACCTTTTCGAACTGAACTGTTCGACCGGGGGGACTCAACTGTAATTCGTACAGAGGGTTCCCCCGAAGGAACTCAATTGCACTCTGTGCAGAGGGTTCGATGAAGAGACCCGGCTGTACATTGCACAGCGGGTCAGGACAGTTTGTCTACGAACGGAATATTGGACTTGATGGGTAATCATAACTCATAGACATTTGGCGGTCCTGATTTCTGGACTATGTGGATTATATGGTGACAACGATGCGGAAGAGACACTGGGACAATGGAGGAGTACCAAGGTGATTGAGCGTGAGTAACATGGAAAAAAAAAAAAAAAAAAATATGTGATATGACTTGTATTGAGGTATTCATTTTATGTTACTGATTTCAAGGTTTCAATGGTTTATGTTGTATTTTGTTTTTTTATGAACATATAGGGGTTTTGGTTGAGGCATAATTCAGGTTGTGATGTTAAGTATCTGTGGCTAATCCGAGAGAGGGTGTGAGGAGTAGTCGGGTTAACACAGATAACTGATAATAAGGGAAACAGATTAAGTTCCATTTGCATAAAAGTAATTGGAATGTTAAAGAGGCGTGGTTTATCAAAATTCACAAGAGAGGGTGTTAGAAGTGGGACAAATAAATGCGAATTTTTCTGGGATTAGCAAGAGCAAGAACAGGCCGGGAAAAGTGAATGCGGAATGTGAGTAATAAAACAGATCAAAGGGGACCCCAGTTCCATTAGACTACAACAATAGGAAAGCAACAAGGAATCCATCATGCCGGCCGACAGGGAGAGTGGCTGTAAAATCAGATGAAAGCATCGAGGCCATCGCTGGGACGAGAAGCAGAGGGCCAGGTGTGACAGAACACAGGTCCTGAGGGGTCAGCGGAGGCGTTTACAACCGGCTCGACACGACAGGACCATGGCACCTCTTGTGATATTCAAAAGAAGACCTGGTGGATTGTGTGTTCAGGAGCCCATATCCTGACCAAATGGGCCAGAGATGAGGTTATTGCGGAGTGAATCAACACAAGCCTGGATTCATGTGTGTTAACCTGCCTGTAGATCAATGGTCTTTGATATGATAATGTAATATATGTCCCCCAATATGTTCTGTATCCTGTCCCCCGGTTAGAGTGTGTTTGAGGTCACTGGCATCGGGAAGTCTCACCAGGTCTGAAAGGGTCATAAAGAGGGTACCCTAAATGCCTGAGAGATAAGAGAAGACAACGGTCCCCCTCTTTGAAGTGGGACAGAGTCTCTCCAGAACCTCTCAGGAAGAGAGGGGGGGGGGATGAACCCCCCATCAGCACCCCAAAGAGGGGGACGGATATCCGGTAAAAGTGGGAGGAGCCGAGGGTATAAAGGTGACGATCAGAAGAAAGAGGGGGCGGAAGAAAAAGAGTTTTTTAAGTTCTTGTGACTTTTGCGTCAGGCTCCCGAGAGGGAAATCACTTATAATTGTACTTTGTTTATTTCTTTCTTCTTTTTTTGAATAAAATACTTGGCTGCCTTGCAGTCTTAAACTTTACATTCGGTTCGTGGACCTACTTTTTTGTGAGTCCTATTTCTTCACCCGTCGACCCACCCGAGGAGACCAAAGGAGGAGACCCGAAAGCGGACCCCCGCCCGAGGTGAGTCTGAGCGACATCTGCACGGCTACACCCACTGATCTCCGTCACTCAGGGCACATACTGATTCCTCACACACTGGTAACTGACATGTTGTACTAAAGAGATATCGCTGCAGCCGGTAGACCTCCGTCTCTCCGCCGAGCCGTGGTTGGTTCGGGGACCAAGAGAGGGACTCGTAACACCGAGTCCTCGTCGCGGAGTTTGTCCTAAGAATAAGAATATTAATAAGTGTCCCGCCAGCCGCTCTACGAGCCTAGTACCCTCGAGCGTGTTTGGGAGGAGACTAGATTATTGAATACCCAGCATTTCTCTCCGCGGAGATCGATCTGACATCATCCGGGGTGCCGCGTGCCGAGAATAACAGCTACCACTGTCTATGTGCACGCGCGTCATTCATCAGGCCCGAACGATCGCAGAATCATATAGAGGGAGTTACTGATCTCCGCCTCCCTCCCCCTTAACTCGGTCTTCGCCCTCGCTCGAGTTTCCCTCTCCCCCTCGAAGCGTACGGCGCGGAGACCGTGACCGGGGCGTTCGTCAGAAGAGAGGCCGGGCATCGTGACCCGTGTGGACCCGTGTCCTCTCCAGTGCGACAGGTTAGCAGCGCGGTGGCGCTGCGCCTGGCGCCGCCGACGGGCTTTTCGACAGTTATCTACACGTCTGTCATTAGAGCACGATTATTTCCCTCAATAAAGTACCGGTGTGAGCCGGCTCGCACCTCAAACCTTTCCCCCCCCTCCTCTCCATCTCTCCTCTCCCGTCTCGTTCCCGTTTCCCCCCCCCCCCTCCCCGCTCCTCTCCTTCCCCGGTTTCCCCTACCCGAGCAGATCTGCGGCGGGCCTTTTCTTTCCGTCTCTCACCCGAGGCGACAGAATTCGGTTCACGTACGCGTCTCTCTTAACAGTTGCACACTTGGACATATGACATCCAGGCGTGTATGGTTTTTGAATGGTTTATATCAACTCACTGAAACTGAAAGCACAGAAACAGAACACACTCAGCAACATCACTGCAGACTTGCAGGCTGTGGATCTATCTGGCTAACTACTTTATACATATACATACAAACAACACATTGGCTTACACTATCACTCTAACTACTCCATTCACCCTGGCGACATTCTGCACGTTCACACAACTCTCATTCTCACAGGTTACAGGTGGTTACTACTGTTCCTCACTCGCTAGCATGACTGACGACTATATACCCTTGACACATCATCACATCACATTCACGCAACTCCGACATACATTCACATATTACATATTACATATTCGGATTACTGACGATGATCCCTGTCGCTACCTTTATATAGTTAATCACGTTTACTGACCTGAAAGCACAGAAACAGAACACACTCAGCAACATCACTGCAGACTTGCAGGCTGTGGATCTATCTGGCTAACTACTAGCGGAGGGTTTCCCTCACTTTCATCCAGAAGGACCCCTGAGCTGACCTGAGTGCCTGTACCATTGTTAACCCTTCACACACATGCATACACACACCAGGAGAATAATGACAAGATTAACAATCAATAACAATACAAATACAATAAAATAAATATCAATGTCCAGTGTTACTGAGAGCCCCACACTCTCCCCTCCAAAATGAATGTCGACCCGACATTCCAGATTTCCCAGAGTATTTCAATCTTCAACTGGTGAGTTATGGCAGTAGGCTCTATGAGAGTCAGCCTTTCAGGATACTTTCTGCATAACAGTCTTTGACATGACATTCATCTCTCGCTTATGTCATGGGTTAGCAGCAGACACCACTGGCCGGGTGATATCTGATGCGCTATTCCGCTAGTCTGGCGGCTATGTATCCTGGACTGAAAGGTTTTGACCTTATGTCCTACCCCATAACCCATCACACAGACCCACATGCAATACTGTATGTTTCACATATCCCTGTATTATTCTTCATGGTAAGTGGTCTGAGTTCTAGTACTCTCCTTATTGACACTCATGGACTTGTACACTGACCTATTAACTTCCTATTTCCTTTTAAGCGAAACACTTATGAACACGTGTCTCATATTACTCTTTCACAACAAACAAACCAAACGTGAAACTACAACCCTTTTTCTTCCATTACTTCTGTATGGATACGACTGATGGTTGACCTAGTCTGTTGTAAATTAGTGTTTTGGGTGGATTTCTTTGTCGTAAAGGATATTTTCTGGTGGAAGCTGATGGCAACTCAGGATCACTCTCGTCTGCTTCATCCGATGATGACCCTTGTCCAGCTTCCCCTCTTTCGCTATGCTCCACCTCTGGTTCCATGCTGCCTTCATCATCTCTTACTGGACCCTCCTCTTCTTCGGCGGTTTGCTCCAGTTCTCTGACAGTGGCTTGTGGCTGGAATTCCTCTGCTTTTGCTCTCAGCTGGCTAACATGTTGAAGAGGTTCTGCGGGTCGTGTGGTGATGACTCTCCAGTTATTCTCGTCCTCCAAGCTACTGTCAGAGTTTCTGTCCTTCTGTTTTTGCTGTTTTTTCTTCGTTATACCTGTGTTCGACTTCTTTTTTTTAATTTTCTCTTTCTCTTGTTTCACTTCTTCCACCGGCAGGAAGTCACAGGGCAGTAACAGGTTTCTGTGCAGTACTCTGGTCCTTCCTGGGCCTCTCTCTGGCTGTACAACGTAGACAGGACTGTCCTTATGTTTCCTCTCGGTTATCACATGGATTCTCTCTTCCCAATATGATCTGAGTTTTCCTGGTCCTCCTCTGTCTTTGAAGTTTCGCACCAGTACTCTACACCCTGGGTGTAGCTCACCTCCATAAGCTTTTTGGTCATAGTGCTTCTTCGCTCTACTTTTCTCCTTCTGGACTGTCTGCGATGCCAGCCTGTATGCCTCCTGCATCCGCCTTCTCCACTTGCTTGCATATTCATTGTGAGAAGCCCCCTGGTCAGTTGGTTTCAGGCCAAACATCATGTCAACAGGAAGTCTAGGGTTCCTACCATAGAGAAGGTAGTATGGGGCATATCCTGTTGCTTCACTGCGCGTACAGTTATACGCATGCACAACCTTAGCTAAGGAGTTCTTCGAATCTGACTTTGCATCTTCTGTCAGATTTCTGAGCATAGAAAGGAGTGTTCGATTAAATCTCTCCACCTGACCATTTCCAGCTGGATGGTAGGGTGTTGTATGTGAACCTTGGATGCCACAGTATTCTTCGAGCTTGGAAAACAGTTTGTTCTCAAATTCTCTGCCTTGGTCATGATGCAACTTGGCAGGAAATCCAAACTTGAGCACAAAGTCACCAAATATCTTTTCAGCGGCAGTTTTTGCTGACTTGTTGGTGCATGCGTATGCCTGCGCGTACCGCGTGAAGTGATCCATCACAACTAGGATATACTCATATCCTCCCTTACAGCTTTCCAGATGCAAGTAGTCAATTGAGACCATCTCAAAAGGGTAGGTAGTCACTATATTAACCAGTGGTGCTCTGGCTGGCTTGTTCGGTGTTTTCCGTTTGAGGCAGCTGCACACCTTGGTCACATAGTGCTCCACCTCCTTTTGCATATGCATACCTGCAAACTCATGAGGAGTGAAAAAGGTGACAACGGGGGGGTGTGCAGGTGATTTTGTTTGTTTGTCACCACACCACATCCACGTTGTTTGAAGCCTCAAAGCTTTTAGAACCACAACTACAGTCATTTTATTGTTCTGACCATAAATCTAAATAATGATAATAAACTGTTTAAGAACAAAAGTTCCTCCGCTCTGACTCAGCCCTATAATGATAGTAATAACAAATATACATTGTCATTATATATAATATGGTTAAAGTCATTCATGAACCAACTTCCTTTTTTTGCCTGAACAGTCCTCATGGACTTTTCCCTGAATCTGTTCTGTCTCTACCTGTTTGTCACGATACTCATATTATAACTTCTATAAATATTACATACCTGCCATAAATATCATGATACACGATAGGCCTACCAGAATTCAATACAATAAAAACAATATGGTACCATAAATACGAGACTGGTATATTTATCTATAATAGTAATAAATAAAACATCTGTATGGTTCACTTTTTACCAACTTTTTCAACACTTAACAAATGACAGTAATATTAGTATTAATACAGCCAGATATGAATGAAACTACATGGTTCCATCATAGCATTGATTATACACTATGAGGCCGTTAGTCTCTGACCAGATGATCCACAGTTCATCAGGATGAGCAGCTGGAGAGTTACAGAACTTTACAGACTGAAACATTTCACTTCTAGCATCTTTTTATTCTTTAAGCCGAAGTCTCTAAAGCTCCGCCACTTCTCTCGCTGTGAGCTGCGCAGCGGTGTGCGCAGACAGCTCGACACGGAGCAGCGCGTGAGCTCTGATCGCTCTCTTAATGAAGTATAGATACAAAAAATATGCTAAATCACATCGTGTTTAACGTACGGGTACTTTGTTAGCATCGCTACACCGTGCAGCGTGACAGGAGCAGATGTAGCGGGCTAACATTCAAGCTAACCTGAACCCCCAAACGCTGTGGACATCTGAACGCTGATTGGCCGAGACGCGACACGTCCCATCAAAGATGTTTTATTGCGAAGAGCACCACTTCACACTTTTCTCCGCGTCTCACTGCAATCTCAACGGCAGCGGGCCAGGTGACCCCAAAAACAAAAACTCTTCGGATCTCCACGATTCACGTGGATGACCTATTTTGAGTTCAAAACGGTGAATTTCACCGAAAGGTGACAAGTTTGCAGGTATGCTATGAGGCCAATAGAATCGATCTCGGATCAGACTGAGTGTTCGCTCCACGCCGAGGTGTCCCATTTCCTCATGTAGCTCCCTATAGATCAGTTGATGGAATGCTGCAGGTAACACTAGTTGCGCTCGAGACACTGACTTTCTGTACAGGACACCATCTTCATTGATGTACAGCTTGTTTTTCTCCCTCACTAGAAGAGAGATGTCATTGCGTCTGTCTTTTCCTCCCAGATGAGGCCACTGTCCTGTGATGACATATTCTCTTACCTTGCCAATGACTGGATCATCCTCTTGTGTTTTCTTTAGGTTTTCAATGGATACTTCAGCCACTGGAGATGTTATTCGTTCTTGTTCTACTTCATTGCATGCTGCAGTAATAGTGACTGGACACATCCAGGGTTCATGCTCGTGGAATTCGAGTTGCAGTGCCTCTGTGACTGTTGTTATCACCTCGGGCTCCATTTCCTGTGTGCATGTGTGGATGTATTGCTCCATGTCCAGCGGCATTCGCGACAAGCCGTCAGCGTCTCCATTGGCTTTTCCAGGCCGATATTTGATTGAGAACGGAAAGTCGGCTAATTCTGCAATCCACCTGTGTGTCGTGGCGTTCAGCTTTGCTGTTGTCAATACATAAGTTAAGGGATTATTGTCTGTGTAGACAAAAAAAGAAGGTGCATAGTACAAGTAATCCCTAAACCTTTCACAGATTGCCCACTTCATGGCTAAGAACTCTAGCTTTCCAGAGTGAAGGTGGTAGTTAGCTTCTGGAGTGGTTAGTGTTCTTGACCCATAACCGATGACAACCAACTTGCCTTGCTGCCTCTGATAAAGTACTGCACCAAGCCCCTGCTGAGAAGCATCACAGTGTAACACAAATGGTTTCTCAAAGTCTGGGTAACCTAGGAGTGGTGGGCAAAGGTGCTCCAGGAGCTGGCAGAGCACTTCCTGATGTTGTTCTGTCCAGACGATAGGCTGGCTTGAGGAGTGCTGAGCTGACCTCTTAGTTTTTCCCTTGCTCCTGGTTGCTTTTGATCCTTGAACTTGACTACCTGGCATTTTCTCAGTAGACAGAAGATTGTACAGCGGCTTGGCGATGCGTGAAAAGTTTGGGATGTATGGCCGGTAGTACGACAGGAATCCTAACATTTTCCTCAAGTCGCCGACAGTCTCAGATCTGCGGTCTTTTAGTGCCTGTACTGGTGCTATTTCTGCTGGATCCATGCAATAGCCATCCTTTGACACAATCTTGCCTAAGAATCTCACCCTGTCTTTAAACACTTCACACTTTTTAGCT
The DNA here is from genome assembly GCF_029220125.1 of Pseudoliparis swirei. Classification (NCBI taxonomy): domain Eukaryota; kingdom Metazoa; phylum Chordata; class Actinopteri; order Perciformes; family Liparidae; genus Pseudoliparis; species Pseudoliparis swirei. The sequence continues at coordinate 5,712,140 of NC_079390.1, forward strand.
GTCAGTTTTACTCCATGTGCTTGATAACGACGCAGCACTTCATCCAAGTACGGCTGTGATGTTTCATCTCTGAGACCTGTAAGACATTCCTCCATACTGCGCTAGAATTCTGCTGGAGCTGAGGACAGGCCGAAAGGGATCCGTACCCACTCATATAAGCCACATGGTGTAATAAAAGCAGTAAGCGGTCGACTACTCTCCTCCATGAAACCCTGATGGTAAGCCTTGCCTTGGTCCAGCACAGAGAACCACGCACTTCCACTCAGGCTGTTTAGCATGTCTTGTACTCTGGGAATAGGGTGCCGATCAGGAATCGATTTTTGATTCAGTTCCCGGTAATCTATGCATAAACGCAAACTTCCATCTTTCTTACGCACACAGACAATTGGTGAAGAGTATGGGGACCGGAATTCTTTATCCATCCTCTATTCAGTAGATCCTCCAAATACTCCTTCACCTCCTTGTGAAGCGGTTTGGGTACAGAGATGTAGGTGCGTCTTACCGGAGTTGTGTCACTTAATCGGATTTTCAACTGCAGAGATGGGATACATCCCACATCACTGTCGTCCTTTGAGAATGCCACACATTCTTCCCGTAGCATTTGTCTAACTTGTTCCTGCTGGTCTGTAGTCAGGTGATCAACTGATACTGGAGGGTCCCATACATCTTCTTTGACTGTGTTCCCCTGTCTGTGTTGTTCTTGGTGCTTCTCAGGAATGCTGTCTGATGTTGCCGTGATTCTCTGACAAGCTGTTCTGACTGTTCGCTCACTAGCATGAGCTGGTTTTACATCCACTGGATATATGGCTTTGACTTGTTGCAGCTTTCCCAACACTGTGCGAGGGGAGAGAGTGATGTCTTGCTTGCTTCCATTAGTGACAGGGATAGCCACTCTTGACCAATTTCCTTTCTGCAGGCAGATGACAGTGTCAGTAATGTTCAAGCCCTCTGGCCACTTTGGGATCTCCTCAGCTTCAAAAATAACTTCCTGTTTTGTATAGAGGGGACCTGTCCTAACACTACACTTCACCTCTCTGGTCTGACCTGCTGGAATCACTGTCTTTAGCCTCCCAAGCTTAACCACTCCTTCCCGGTCATTCTGGTCACGACTCTGTATCAGATGGATCAACACATCTGCTTTTTTACAGTCAATGGAGAAAGCTTCTTTTACCACAACAGGTGTCTGTTCTGGATGCTGCTCCATTCCACTCATTACAAGATGCTCGATTGCATTGTAGCCAATAATCGGTGGGTCTGCTACACCTGGCTGGTCCGAAACAAGCACTGGCACGAGTAGCTCTGGTTGAGGACCCTTACTTGATGCCAACTTGAACTTCAGCTCAACCCAGCCAGCAAAGGGGATGGGTGTTTGATTTGCTGCTTTGCCAACAAGAGTCTCATCTTCATCCAAGAGTTCATTCATGCTCCATAGCGGATATGTGGAGACAGCATTTCCTCTAACTTTCGTTGATAATCGTGACTTGTGAACCTGTGTCCCACAGTGCTTGTGTTGCTACTCCCTCAAAGAAACAGTCCACCATACACTTTCTTCCAATAAGGGCCTTCAGCTTGGCTTACGACGTAGTGAGAGATGGCTAGCATAGGTAGCACCAACTGTCTGTTCAGTCTTCCCACTTTTCTCCAACTCCGCCTCCAGCTGCCTGATACGGTCACACAACAGCTCGTGCATCTTTTCATCTGGAACTGTGTGGCTTGGAGCTAATGCTTCTGGGGGTGAAACTGTTTGGATCGTCACATTTAAGCGGTCAAATTTCCTATCTGCTCTACAGCCTCTGGAAAGGTGCCCTGTCTGACCACACTTAAAGCAGTGTTCACACTGATCACCTGTTCCCTGCTCCTGACACGCTCTACATCCTCTCTTCGTAGTACCCCTGACTTGGCGTTTGGGCCATTGGGAGTTAGTTAGGCTTTTCTTCATTTCTGCCATTTCTTCCCTCAGCAATCTGACTGTTTCATACAGTTCTGAGTCTCTTGGACTGGTGACAGCAGGTGTTTTATAATACTTAGGCTTCACAACCTCTGCAGACTGCTCCTGAAACCCAACTCTAGCTTTGACTGCACCCTGATGCTGAGGACTGGGCTGCATTTCTGTCCGTAGTTCATTCACTTTTGGTGATTTACTGCTACTGTTCCTACTTTGCTTCGACTGTCTCTCGAGTTCTACACTAGCTGCTTCGTTCATCCTGTCAATGAGTATTTCATGTCTCACTCTCTGTTCATCAAGATAATGCTTGATCTGAAACTTGATGTGGTCGCTAACAACCCAGTACTAACTGACCTCAAGAATTTCTTCTGGATAAGCTCAGGACTGTATTGTTCATCTGACTCTCCCTCTCTCGAAGCAAGTAAAAGTCTTTCTTTCAACTCAATGGCTCTAAAGAGGAAGTTTTGAGGGGACTCACGACTCTCTTGTGTTATAATTACTAGCCTGTGGTATAGGTCAGTTGAGCTTTCCTCTTTAAAGTGCCCCTTTAAAATGGATTTCAACTGTGGCAGGGTGAGGTCACTTTTAATCTCAAGCATATCTCGAATACTCAAACCCGGACTGATTGATTTGATCACAGCCTCCATGACTTCAGCCTCACTGTGTCCTCCGCGGAGACCTTTATCAATCTGGTGCGTCAGATTTGTGTATGAGAGTCTGTCTTTCTGTCCTTTTTCTCCAATCTGGCCACAGATCTTGAACTCTCTCCTAATGGTTACTTCTGGTGGTCTGTTCACAGGAGAAAATAACACATTTGACGAAGCAGGACCTGATCTTGGAGGTGTCCCACTCATTCTGTCGCTCAGCCTCCTAACTTCATCATGTAGAGCTTCACTAGAAAGCTGGAGCTGTGAATATTTTTCAGCCAAACTCACTTCATCAGTTACTTTCTGACTGTCTGATCCTGTATTTTCTGTACTTTCCTTTGTTTCTGTGCTTTCAGTATTTCCATTTATCTGATCAACTGTTTCCAACATTGTCCTTAGGAAATGCCTTGCACTTTCCTGATCTTCATCATTAATGACATCATCCATAGATTCGTTTATTTGTCTGATTAATGCTCGTCTTGTTATGACATTACCACTTTTGATATTAGCTTCTTGACACACCTCTTTGAGCTGACTCAGCTGCATCAACCACAGTCTCTGCGACACGGTCTCTGCCAACTCCTCAAGCTCCATGGTGTCTGATGAAGCCATGCCCCCTTAGCTGCGCGCGGACCGTCCCTGTAGCTGCGCGCGGACGTCTCCGTCAAATCCCGCTCCTTGTCACAATGAGCCCGACGTTAATCATCCCAGCGGTGCCTCCAATATTTGTTGCACACTTGGACAAATGACATCCAGGCGTGTATGGTTTTTGAATGGTTTATATCAACTCACTGAAACTGAAAGCACAGAAACAGAACACACTCAGCAACATCACTGCAGACTTGCAGGCTGTGGATCTATCTGGCTAACTACTTTATACATATACATACAAACAACACATTGGCTTACACTATCACTCTAACTACTCCATTCACCCTGGCGACATTCTGCACGTTCACACAACTCTCATTCTCACAGGTTACAGGTGGTTACTACTGTTCCTCACTCGCTAGCATGACTGACGCACTATATACCCTTCAACACATCATCACATCACATTCACGCAACTCCGACATACATTCACATATTACATATTACATGTTCGGATTACTGACGATGATCCCTGTCGCTACCTTTATATAGCTAATCACGTTTACTGACCTGAAAGCACAGAAACAGAACACACTCAGCAACATCACTGCAGACTTGCAGGCTGTGGATCTATCTGGCTAACTACTAGCGGAGGGTTTTCCCTCGCTTTCATCCAGAAGGACCCCTGAGCTGACCTGAGTGCCTGTACCATTGTTAACCCTTCACACACATGCATACACACACCAGGAGAATAATGACACAATTAACAATCAATAACAATACAAATACAATAAAATAAATATCAATGTCCAGTGTTACTGAGGGCCCCACACCTGCATACCTCTTTATACTTAATATTTAACATCTAATTTCACATGTCACTTTAACACACATTACACTTTAACACACACTTACAGGACCCGGTCTATAGCACTGTTATCTGTGTGTGCACTTTATTTGATCTTATACCATTGTAAATACAGTATAATGTTTAAATGATTGCACTATGTTGATTGTCTGTCTAATGTACACACCAGCCGCCATGTCAAATTATTTGTGTGTCTAACACACATAGCAAATAAAAGTTTCTGATTCTGATTCTGATATATGTGTCTGATCTTCTTCCCTCTACGCCACGTTTCATCCTCACTCAGTGGCGTCATGATGGCTCCAATAACTCTTGACTGACGTTCTTGCCATTGATTTTGTGGGATTCTTCGTGACACTTAGAATTCAAGTTATTTGGCAAAGGCATATTACTAAGGCAATTTATGGTGAACACAAAACAGTTAAAGCAGTTTATTTTGTATTTCGCAAAAGAATAGTGATAGGAAATGATGCAGTGCAGGTATCGGCAATAAGTAAATACTCGCCCTTCATTGTGCTGAGGAACTCTTCTTCCTCTTGCTGCTCATATTTACTCAGTGAAAATGTGGACTGAGTTCTGGGAAGCCGGGGTGGCCGTCACAGCCTCGGACGGAGACAGATCAATTTTACTTTCTAAGTAACGTCTCAGAGAGCACGAGAATAATGGGGATTTAAACAGCTCAGATGGCCACAATTACCTCAGGGAACCCCGAGAGCCACAGACACAAAAATGTAGCACAACTCCCACAGGAAAAAAAAGGGATTTTGAAAACCTGTGACTCACATAATCAAAATGCTGGGACTCTGCTGTTAAAAAAAACTGATTCTAAACATGGCGCTGGTGTAACGAAGTGACGGGGTGACTGATTATTCTCAGAAGCGTAGGACAGGATGAGGACGGCGCTGTGTTTCCATGGAGATTTAAGAGAAAACTCTGGATTTGAGCACACGTTTAAGAGAGGGCCGACCAAGTCTTTGTTTAGGGTTCAACTGGTTTAACCTGCGGCTGTTGGAGAGAGTCAGGCAGCGATAAGAGCACGAAAAAAGGGGGGGAAGACAGACGGTCACAGGGGAGGCTGCGAAGGGAGATCACTGCCAATTGGGTGTTGGTATCAGAGGAGCGGGCTGGTCCCAGTTCACAGCCGAGGAGGTGTGCCGTGCTCTGGAGCTGCAGAGACAGCCGGCTGGATGAGAACAGCTTCTGATCAGCATCTGATCAAACTTGTGCAACTCTTACTTTACAAGGCCGGTTGTTCACAAATGGACATCTGCAAAAAAACACGTGTTGGTGAGAAAAATCACTGTGCGAAAATTCAGAAGCAACAAGCCCAAAAGCTTAAAAATGTGCTGCAGCGGGCGAATAGACGGTGATGTATGAAGTCGCATCAACAAGCAATAACAAGGAGATTAGACCCCCTCTGCAAAATAAGTGAAAACTACACAGCATGTCTAAGGCTTCTAGGCTGCTGGAGGATGTTGTTGGGTACACTGAGCACCTATCTCCTTCCTCTCTCTACTTATGGATGAATTTACATCTCTTCATCGCACTTTATTAACTCTGCTTCCTCCCTGGAGTCTTTGTGACTTCACGTCTCAGAGGGTCCATCGGGCCCGGCTGGGTCTGGTGCCTCCTGTCATAGCCCTGCTGATTGTAAAGCCTTCTGAGGCAAATGTGATATTGAGCTGTATAAAATAAACTGGAAAATTGAATGTCTGATCAGTGGAATTCTGTTAAGAAGACAAAAGGAGGTCCACGTGTTTAGTTTTGTTTTCCCCCTCGAGGCAGAATGTTACCAAACATTGCAAGAAGCGCCCCGTTCATTATGACAAAGGGCTTGTTGCTGTAATGAGCCAGCTTTAGAGAGTTATTGTGAGGCAATGGATTTGACTGTTTTGCTTTCCTTCTCCATAGTCCATGTTTAAATGTCCGCTCCGATTAATCCCCTTTTATGGGAGAAGAATTAACTGCAGGACTATTTTTAGAATCAATACTATTTCCTGATTTCTGGCCTGTCTGGCAAACAGACTCTGTTCTACAGTGTAAAGGAGATTACTAAAATGTGCTCCACACTCCTGAATCTACTCTCGGAAATGTACTCTTATTCAGGGGAAATAACCAGCAGAGAGATATTGATATCTTAATTGTTATCCATAGATGACTGTGTCTTTGATTCACTGGTACAGCATGGTTAGAGACATTCAATTCAATTCAATTCAGTTTATTTGTATAGCCCAATTTCACAAATTACAAATTTGTCTCGGAGTGCTTTACAATCTGTACACATAGACATCCCTGCCCCAAAACCTCGCATCGGACAAGGAAATAATATAATATGTCACATTCAATTAACTCTCGTTCAGTACCAGCCTGTCATGTTCAATGTATTGCTGCTTCGCGTGTCTGTGAGTGTGTTCCTGAATCAGTTTGATTGGATGAAGGAATGTAGTTCTTGACCCTCAAAGGGAGGAGTTCTTTGTTATCAATGATAAATGGTCATAACTCTGAATGAAGATGTAGTACCCAAGAGAAGTCTCAGGAAACCCTTTTATCCCACGGGCACAATTAATTAGTCTGTATAGCATCAAAGAAACAAGCCGCACATGCAGGGACACGCACGTCTTATTGGTAATACATTAAGTCATGCCTCAGCCAAAGGCGCACGTAGCAAAAGTTGTTGTAATTTGTTTTCTTATAATAAGTAAATTGCCACATGGGCATTGTACAACATGTTGACCATGTGCATTACTAAGTTGGCAACACAGGACAATAGTGGATAAGCCCAGAGATCCATCTTTTACAAACAACGGTGACATTTCAGTGTGACTGGAACCTGGAACCTGCAGTCTGAGCGCAAGTCTCGCCAACATAAACTCACTCACACACACACACACACACACACACACACACACACACACACACACACACACACACACACACACACACACACACACACACACACACACACACACACAAAGATACGGACAGTTATTAGGAATGAGTCTGGCCGAGAGACTGTGTAAACATGTCAGGGGACATTCAGCAGCTGTATACACTATTAGGAAGAAATACAGCACCACAAGGTATATTAGAGAGAGAGAGAGAGAGATAGAGAGAGAGAGTCCACTGATAAATAAGTAATAAGGATGGAATAAAAAAGTATTAGTCGTATATAGTTGTCAGTATAGGCTATATTTAGCTTTAATGGCTTTATTATACTGTTGTTTTTTTACTATGTTGACCATCAAATAAAAGTAAAATACTACGCTTTATATAGTTGAATGCAGCATTGTGTGTTACAGTGTTATAGCCCTCATAGGCATACTAGATGAAGTAATATCAAAAGGTTATGCGCTGACAATGATCCGTTGCGTCTGGATGTCATTTCTGAAACAAGGAAAGCTAAATGAGAAACTGGACCACTGTGTGTGAGGTGTGATGGTCTGTAGCAGAGGTATGCTTGTGTGGCTGAGCTGCTCTTTCAGAGGACTCCCCCCCCCCCCCCCGCCCTGCAGCGCCACAGAGCTCAATGCGTCTCCAAGTGCGCACGACCGCAGTCTGCAGCAGCGGCGCTCCGCACACAGACATCTGGCTGCTCCACAGCTCCCTCCTGGAGGCGCTGCTTCTCGCTCAATCCCCCCACCCACCCCGCCAACAGGTGGTGAAGTCGAAGGGGAGGAAAGCACGTCTGTGTAAATCCGCCCCAGGGGAGGGGGACTGGACGCGTTCCATGAAGCAGGTGTAATCCACCGAGGAGACCTCTTGGCGCGGTGAGCTGAGTGCGTATAGTGCGCCGGTCTGCGTGCCTCGATCCCCCATCGACATAAACCGAATGGAAGGGAAGTCGTGATGAAGGCTGACCAAATCTGGATGCACAGTGGGGATACTTTCATGTCTCCCAAAAAAAACGAGATGGCAGAAGAAGAAGAAGTAGGCAGACTGGACTGAGAACCGAGAGAGAGAGAGAGAGAGAGAGAGAGAGAGAGAGAGACGGACTGGCATCCACAAGGCACTCCACACGTTGACGGTCTTCATGCAGATCCACACTGCAGCTTTCACATTTGGGGTAAGCTGTGAAGAAGTGAAGAAGTTGAGGCGATTTATTTTTATTTTATTTTTAAAGCTTGACACATCTGTGTTATCGTGATATTTCCAAAAGGGAGAACGTTGATCTCGGTGAGCGAAGTTTATTGCGCCAAATTGGATACTTGAAAAATTCGAATTTTTAAAATTATTTATGCTATAAAAGGGCTTTTCACGCCAGATGGGACTCGAGTATAAATATATAGATGGAACTTGTTGCCTTTAGCGTCTCTCAGCTTGTACCTGACTGAGAGCCCATGGCAGGTAAGAAGAAGGATTTCCCCCTCATTTTCGCAACCATTTTTTATTTCCATCCGTCCATCCATGCTTATTTCCTGTAATCTGTCTCACGCAGGCAACACAAATGTCAAAAATCTCACCTCTGAGTGCAAGCATAGCGTCATTCTCTGGAAATGGCACCGGCTGTCTGCCAATTGAACTGCTGTCGTCGCTAAATGACAATTTATTACAGTTGTTTGACTTCTCATGTAAACACTGCAGCAGGCTTCTATAAATATGGCTTCTTGGACTGCAGGAAAGCTCAACTATGCATTGTGTGCAATGCAACTTTCAGAATAAAATCCCATTGTATTACACACTCAAAAAAATAATTATCCAAAAAACCTTGACTTTAAGTATTTCAATTACATGTAAATTTTCCATGTAATTTCATTACATAAATTCAATGTAAAGCATCTAATTAAACATTATGCTTTTCTATCCCATTGAGTCAGTCTGAATAAATTGAATAATCCTTATGAGATTTGATTAAATTAAATTGATGCAAATTCATACATAAACCTTATGTATTATTACATATAAAGTTAAGGGGACATTTTACATAAACCTAATTTGTTTAATCAAGTATTATATATTTGAAACAAATCACTAATGCATACAAGGACAATTCAGAAGGCTTTATTGACGAATACCAAAAAAAAGTGTTAAACAGGTATCCAAACAGTCACAATATGACACCAACAACTTAAAAATTAGAGTTGTGATTATGATCATTATGATGAATAGTAATACAAAATGGATTAATTATTAATAAAACTGATACCAGTATTGGTAAACCTGGGTAATGGAACAATTAGAAAACAACATTTTAGTCATGAAGTGTTAAACAGGTATACAATATATCCAGTCTAGCCATGCATTATGACATCAACAACTTAAAAATTAGAGTTGTGATTATGATGAATAATAAAATACAAAATGGATTAATCATTAATAAAATGGATACGAGTATTGATAAACCTGGGTAATGCAACAATTAGAACACATAACAGCTTTTCCAGTGAACCTAACAACAGTACCACAAACTAGTAAGTCACTAGCTTCTTTACAGTCTTACCAGGTCAATATATCAATGTCCAACACGCCAAAATGTGGCTAGCTCAACTCTCCAGTGCTGACCATGTGAGCTCATTGAAGCATCTTGATTTTAAGTGTTTGGACCTTTGGGGACAACTTCTTTCCATCCAAGTTCATCAACACTTTCTGGATGAACTCAAAAGTGAATTTGAGTTCTCAGGGATAGCTCAGGTTGAGAGTGTAAATTAGGCCAAAGAGCATGGCACGTCCAAAGGCAATGCCTCTCAGATTGCATAGCAGCTCCACACCTTCGATCACCACTCCAACATCCTTTGGCTTGTCCTCTTTATCAGCACCTTCTTTGATAATCCTGTAAAGGCCCATGGTGGTCTGCGCGATCTCTCGCTCAGCTTCCTCACTGTTGACGTTCTGATGGTGAAAAACAAAGTGACCATTTTGAAAGAAAACATTGCAAGTTTAACACTGAAAGCTCACTGTAAAACTCACCAAGTACTCCTTGATGAGAGTGTTGCTGTCCTCATTGAGGGAGACACACAGAGGACACACTCCCTCTTGAGATCAATGTCCTCACTCTGCAAAAGAAGGCACAATACAATTTTGAGTATCCACTTTAAGATATTTTTCAGGACATTGCTCATAACCCTTTTATTCTCACCCAAGGGATTACTATGACACTTGAAAGAAGGCATTTGTCCTTATGACATGTTCTGGCAAATTAAAAAGTATCCTACACTTGCCTTTGTCAGCGTCACAGCGCTAAATCCAACTTGTATTTCATTAGTAATAAGCTATGACAAAATGATTAAAATAATATTCTGTTTGTTTATAACCAGACTAACAAAGCCACTAGTGTCAGACTGGACTGTGCGCAATGTACTCCTGAGCCAAGGTCGATGTTGCTTCGAATACCGTTTTCCCGTCGATACGAGTGAAATGTGAGTTTTCCCCTCGTAAGGCTATCTTACAGAATGCAATTATGGATATCTAAAATAAAAAGCCCATAACACATGAATGGCAAAAGCGAGGTAATTCTTCCTAGGAAGAATGTCAGTGGATATCTGAAATTTTCTTTTTGACCAGAAAATAATTAACTTACGGACATCTGCAATATATATCCAGTTTAGCTATTAAATGTTAAAACAGAGAGAAGTCAGCAGTAAAGTTATAGCAGTGAACATAACAGTGTAGTGTGTAGTTTATTTGCCAGTAAATAAATGCTACTACTCCTCAAGACCCAAGCCTTGAGAAAGAGAAGACATATTGCCCACTTGTCTGATGTGTATGACCTATTAGAAGTCAAAAGTCCTTGAGACTTTACACTTATCCCGGGGCAAAACATGTTTCCAACTAGGAATTTACAATCTAGAATATTTCCACTCTTAGGTCAAGGTTTCTTAAACCCCACTCCAGAGCAATTGTACAGACTGCATAAATACAATTCTAGGTTTTCAAGGATGCGAACTCTGTTAAAACCAGTGTTAAAATGGATTTTATCACAAGATTTGACTTTGCTTAACAACGTAACCAGTCAATGCACTTGCCTTAGCTGTTGGAGCCATGAGGAGTCAGATCTTCCTTCCAGCAGCTCCTCCTCTGTTGCTGACGACCTTAGTTATGTTGGCTGTGTATTTGACATCCTCCACCTAAAAGAGCAAAAAAAGAAAACACTGTCAAGATAAAGCCAACATTTATGCAGAAAACTATGGCTTATTAAGATGTAACTTATCAATATCATCATATGTTACATTACTCACCTAAAATGAGAGGTTGCCACAGGATGAAAGATGCTTTGTGGATTTGGCTTGAATGGTGTACCTGAAAGTAATGGAAAATATTCCAAGGTAAGTTTTCAACCAGGATGAGAATAAGCCAACTGCAGTGTGTGTGTGTGTGTGTGTGTGTGTGTGTGAGAGAGTGAGAGAACTCTCAACTGCATTGTTCTTCCTTTTTTTATATCGTATTGCATATTATTCTATATATGTATTTGTCTTTTGTTATAAAATCATATTCCTTGCATGTGAACACCCTAACATTAATTGTCAATGAACAGGATTCTGATCTTAAGTTAACATTGTATTTATATATTTAAGCCACCGCAGTTTGAACGTAGTTCAGCTTGTTGCCCGCAGTGTAAAGAACCAGCAAGTGACGCATTTTAGCTCGTGCCGAGCGCGAGCAGCAGGTGCCAGCAGTTTAGACATAGCTTTCGGTAGCCTGTGTTAGCAAATGACGCAGCCTAACCGGCTGTAGCCTGACCATGAGCAGCAGCACGGCGCTCCGCCTCTGGGCTTCAGGAAGACGAGGCCTATACGGACGCGGGTCTCGACGTGTACTACAACCAGTGTCGTTACCTTTCACGCGGTCAAGCGAGTCAGCATGTAAAACTGCGTTGCTAGCTAGTGCTAAGCTAGATAGCAAGTGCTAGTGAACACGTGGGACTAGCCAGATAGTGGAAGTTAAGCTAACTGTTGACACACGCAGCCCGAGCTGCAGCAGCTTGGCAAGCAGAATATTCTCCACCGCTTTGGAAGCTAGCTTAACTGTTAAAAAGCAGAAGGTTCTCCACCGAAGTCAGACCTATTTCCCAATCAGTGAAACTATGCTAATGTTGAAGCTGCTAGCTCGTGCTAAATTACATAGCAAGCCTTTTTGCTAACCTAAATTCACCAACCTTCGTAAAAATAATACTTATAAAATAACATTACACTTAAGATGGAAAAGGATTGGACTTACCTAATAACTTTGTCACGCTCTGTCGGTCAGAATGACAAGTCCACTCTCAAGAGGGCACGTGGTGAAGTGTTTCCTGCACACAGATGCTCCTTCTGTGATCCAATCAAGTAACGTTTACTTGATTTGTTTATGTTCAGGTTATACGAAGCATATTTACATTGTGTTTAAGTGGTTTTAATGAATACACTTTAGATTTTATATATTTCAGTTACGTTTTACTTAAAAATATTGTTTAATGTTTATGAGGGCCAAGAATCAGTTTTTTGAGTGCATGTTCTCTGCTTCTACACTTGAGTGGTGCTAGGCCATCTGCATAAAAGGCTGAGCATGTGTGTGTTTCAATAACAGCACACACTGATATCAGCTTCCACAGATCCTTTGGTGTTTCGCTCAGCGGGCAGCCTCACTTTATCGCTGCTGTGGCCATTTCTGTCTCAAGTTTACAATAAAAAAATATCATAAATTAGACACAACAAGCGTTATAAGTGCAGCAAACATAAATATGATATGACCTGATATAGGCTACAAGATGTATCCAACAAAGACACACCAAAGTGAAATAGACTATTGAGACCACAACGGGTCTAGTGAGAATCTATAAGAGACACATAGAGTTAAATACATGAATAATAAAACGTGTTCATAATCAACAGACCTGCAGTGCGTGCATGTGTTCTGCATAGTGCATGAATTATACTTTGCCCTCTCAAAAAATAGATATTCAGTGTTGGTGACTGCACTGCACTGGTGTCTGGCCAGTTCAGATTTTGTTTTCTATTCAAAGCAATATCAAACTAATGATCAGGATCTCAGATCTTTCTCTTTCTCTCTCAAATCTTTCTTTTCATGATGCAGTTCCTTTCTTGAAAGGAGGGACATAAGACACAATGGGGAAACAATGTTTCTTAGGAACACCGAACTGCATCATGCTCCTTTGATCTTTACGACTTTGGTGAGATATAATATATATATATATTTCTACACTACCGTTCAAAAGTTTGGGGTCACTTAGAAATGTCTTTATTTTTCAAAGAAAAGCACTGTTTTTTCAATAAAGATAACATTAATCAAAAATACACTCTATACATTGTTAATGTGGTAAATGACTATTCTAGGTGGAAACGTCTGGTTTCTAATGAAATATCTCCATAGGTGTATAGAGGCCCATTTCCATCAACTATCACTCCAGTGTTCTAATGGTACATTGTGTTTGCTAATCGCCTTAGAAGACTAATATCTGATTAGAAAACCCTTGTGCAATTATGTTAGCACAGCTGAAAACAGTTATGCTGGTGATATAAGATATACAACTGGCCTTCCTTTGAGCTTGAAGTTTGAAGAACAAAATGAATACTTCAAATATTAATCATTATTTCTAACCTTGTCAATGTCTTGACTATATTTTCTATTCAATTTTCAATTAATTTGATAAATAAAAGTGAGTTTTCATGGAAGACACGAAATTGTCTGGATGACCCCAAACTTTTGAACGGTAGTGTATATATATATATATATGTATATATATATATATATATACATTAGCGCCTCTATTTCAGAACCTGAACGCCTTGACAGGAAGTTACGTTGGATGGGAGTAACTTCCTGAAGTCTTGTCATCACCGTGAGGTTGCCAGGCAACCAGCAGAGACTCCAGCAAGCTACTGAGATAGCCAAGAAATAGTGAAGCAAGTAACCTCCGTAAAGTCTCGACTTGTCGTTTTTACTCTTTTTTTTCCTTCAGATTATGCAAAAAATACATAACCTCCTAATCAGTGATCTTTAGAGTTGCCGTTTGGCGTAATTTCTCACCTGATGGCTGAGTTTGGAGAGGCGTTTTCTCTGATTACAATCTTTGTGTCGAACTAACTCTCAGCAAAAAAGCAAGATAGAGATTTTTTTTTAAAGTCTTTCCTTAAAATGTGATATTTTAGAAAACAGCTTCTGTTTTCTTTTTGTTAAAGACACACCCAAAGTGTGGAGAGCAATAATGAGTTGTCCTGAGACAGTGAAGGTTGCATTACGTACTAGTTACTTGAACTCCTTCTTTATATTTATTAATATGTAACCTCTTACACTTTATCTTGTTTAATGTTTTAATTGTCACCCTCTCCGTCTCCTGCTTGAGAGTTGATAAGAATGAATAGAAACTGATATTTGAATTAGCTCATTATCATGGTTGCATAGACATCTATATGGTTGCTTAATTTTTCGGATTCACTTCACTCATTTACGAAGGCTACTTATTCATGTAATCGTGAACACTTATTTCCCTTTTATCTCCTCTTCGTGTTCATCATTTCACTCTAACAGTGCAGATCTGCCAGATGACAAAAGTCTTGACCTTGACGGCTTCTTTCTGTGATCCTGCAGTGTTGCTGTCACCAGGCAACCACAAAGTCAGCCCATGTCAATCAATTAGCAGGCATCACTAATGACATTAAGTCATTAAATTCAAGAAGTAAAGCTCTTATCGTCCATTTCAGCTGCAACACTTCAAGCCTCTCTCTTTCTCTCTCCATCTATAATATGGTCCGTTCACCTCTGCTCCTGTCGTCTTCACATCTTTTCTTTCTTGTGAAAGTCAATACCGACAACATGTCTCCTTCCTTTTCACACCTTGTTTCCCGTCCCCTGTAGTGTGAACTCCCCCGGGTTGGCAGCAGCTGTAGCAGCAGCGTGCTGGGAAGCTGAAGCCCAGGGAGATGTCCCAGCTGTACTACCGGCGGACTGACAGCTCCTCGTACCGGGACCGCATCCCGCTGAGGATTGTGAGGTCCGAGTCGGAGCTGTCGCCGTTGGAGAAAGTCTACCTCGGAGCTGTGGAGAAGGGAGACTATGCGAGTGTCAAACAGGCTCTGGAGGTGTGTGTGTGTGTGTGTGTGTGTCTGTGTGTGTGTGTGTAATCCATGGAAGAAACGATAATGTGATAAATACAGCCACTGAACCCCTACATTATGAATGAATGGACGGGAATTATAACCGTAATCTAATTGGATTGATTTGGAAAATATTAGAAGATTTAGGGGTTAAATGTGCAGCCATGATTATTATTCTCTCCTCATTTCCAGGCGTCAGACCTTGAGTAGAGCCATAATATTGCTAGACACCAGCTGTTTGGTAGTCCTACAGTGCCTGTGTGTGCCTGATTGCTCTCTCAGAGCACAACTCTGGAGACATGATTTGCTCTGTCAGATCAGAAAGGTGTGAGGTGTTAACATTTGGCGAAACAAATCAATGTGTATTCGCTGTCTATTACTATTTCCCCTTCTAATCACTGATTCTGTTTCACAGTCCCAGAGCAGCGTTCAAAACAAACCCTGACTTTCAAATCATCGAACCTCTTTTTTGCGCAGGAGGCCGAGATCTACTTCAAGATCAACATCAACTGCATCGACCCGCTGGGCCGCACGGCCCTGCTGATCGCCATCGAGAACGAGAACCTGGAGATCATCGAGCTCTTGCTGAGCTTCAGCGTCTACGTCGGCGACGCCCTGCTGCACGCCATCCGAAAGGAAGTGGTGGGAGCGGTGGAGCTGCTGCTCAATCACAAGAAGCCCAGTGGTGGCATGCAGGTGAGGAGGCGGTGGAAGAAGTTTGAAGTGAAGAGTAGTGCTTTAGTCATGAGGGAGGAGCGTGTGAAAAATAAGTTCAATGTATTTGATTTCATGATTGCTTGTTTTTGAAGACATGACCACCTGTGGCTTTAAGTGATGGTAAACTCATGAACAGGTGTCGCGTCGATCCCATGTTGCATTTTAAAAGATGGATACACTTTGTTTAAATGTTTTTATGAATGAAATGAGTAAACGGGCTGAGTAGAACTGCGGGTACTGGAACCTTAAAAAAAAAAAAAAAGTTTAATGTATTTGAACTGGTGGAGGACACTGGGAAAGAAACTCAGATTGTTGACGTTTACTTTCTTTCCCCCAAAACAATGACATTTTTTTCAGTTTGTCAAATCATGTTTTGGTCATTTTAGCACCGATTTTTTTCTATTTGTTGTCGTTGATACACTGTGTGTGATCACATTTGGGTTTGAAGGCATAATAACCTTTTATCCAAGATGATATGCTTAACTCATAGCACATGCACTGTTTATCATAAAATGTAAGAACAGTGATCCATAAAAGTGAATCAACATCTCAAACCCGATAGAACAACGAGCTCAATGTACA
This sequence comes from Pseudoliparis swirei, assembly GCF_029220125.1. Taxonomy (NCBI): domain Eukaryota; kingdom Metazoa; phylum Chordata; class Actinopteri; order Perciformes; family Liparidae; genus Pseudoliparis; species Pseudoliparis swirei. The sequence goes on from NC_079390.1 coordinate 5,728,517, forward strand.
CAGAGGCCTGATTACACCATCACATCAATGTTATAAAGTACAGAACCAACTGGTACCCATGAAGCTGAATGCAGTTGCCTGAAGCTTTGTGTACCATCTCAGAGCATCCGGTATACTTGGAAACCACAAAAGCTGCCACTTCAAAAAGGCTGCCTCAATAAGACGTGTTCTGTCTTTTTGGAAATAAACAGGCCTTACAGAAAGATGTAATGAGTGTGTTCACAGAGAGAAAATGAGTTGTCGTACATTCCTATCCAACAATACAGTGTAAGGGAACGCTGCTGCTCTTGAACGAAGCCTTCCTCTCCTCTCTCCTTAGAGAAGTGCCCGCTCGGAGCTTTAATTGATATATATTTAAACACCAAATACAGTGTCATTAATTTGAGATTGCTGCTCTCAACTCAAGCAGCCTTGTTCTTGTCGCTGCCACACATGCACACACACACACTATACGTACACACACTGTATGTACACGCGTGTACACACTGGAACATGCACTTGCTCTCTTCTCTTGGTTCTTAGCAGCAACAGACCACAAAACCCACAAAGGAGCAGATGTGTTTGGCGTCATCGATCAGCTGAAGGAGGGAGGATGTTATCCCTGTTCGCTTTTTAGGAGCTGTGCGTTTGGGTTTGATAATATGAAGTGAAATAGAAGGGGGGTGTGTGTGTGTGGGGGGGGGGGAATTGAAATGAAAGGAAAGGAAATGGAAGGGGAGCATATATTAGGGAACAAAAGGGCACGAGAGATATAGCTCAGGCTTGTTTATCAAACGGAGAGAGATGGAGAGAGAATGAGATAAAGAGGCCAAAAATATCCGTCCGAGCCCCTCAAGCTGTGACATCTATCAGCCGCCGCATGTCGCTTAATGTCTTTGTAAAATAGTGCTTCTGCTCATGAGCGCCTGGTTATGCTGGGGGGGGAGATAGCCCACTGAAATGAGTAAACAGGCTTAGTAGAACTACGGGTACTGGAATCTAAAAATAAATAAAAGTTAAATGGATTTGATTTCATGATTGCTTGTTTTTGAAGAAATGACCACCTGTGGCTTTAACCCTCCTGTTACCTTTCGGGTCAATTTGACCCCATTCAATGTTTAATGTCTGTGTTCTTTCGGGTCAATTTGACCCCAGGCTGTTTTTCACTGTGTCAAACATATAAGAAATATCAACTTTTTTATATATTTAAATGGCTATTTAGGTAGTCAACAAACAAACATAAAGTACCTCACACTTAAACTTGGAAAACAATATTAATTCTAATAATTTTCTGGAGGTTTTAATCGCTGGGGTCAAATTGACCCCAAGGGTAAAATATGTCAGTAAATATAAAGGTAACAGGAGGGTTAAACATTGTATGGGGTCAAATTGACCCTCAGGTAACAGGAGGGTTAAGTGATGGTAAACTCAGGAAAAGGAGTCGTGTCGATCCCATGTTGCATTTTAAAAGTTGGATGCTCTTTGTTTATATGTTTTTATACCCACTACATCTCAAATAAATCCCCAAAGATATAATCAAGCCGTGCAAAATAACCATGTTGCGCTTAAAGGAGCCGACTCAGCCGTTTTGTGAACGTCCTCCCCTGGGTTCAGTCCGCCGGGCTTGCTGGCAAACATTTGCTCGCAAATGTGGCGTAGCAAAACTATAACTTTGCTCCCCCCTAATTGAATTTGCGGGGATGCATTTTCTCCCCGTGCTCCATTGCTCGACCTACTTATGCGTCTTCCCATCACACGAGTAGCTTGCGAAAATAGATCAAACCAAATTTCCTCATGAGAAGCTCATCGATTATATTAAAAAGGCTGCCTGGGAAAAGTACATTAAATCTGTTGCCATTGTCTTCTCTTGAGATTTATTAAGAAGAAGATTAATATACGCCTTGCTGGAATTATGTGTGTTTGTCTTCCTACACTTCGCGGAGCTGTCTGAATTATGCGTTTGTAATAATATCTCAAGTGTCGTGTGTTATTTGTTTTCCGCTGAGGGGTGCACTGGATATCAGCATTTTAAACAGCTTCATCTATTATCCTCTGAAAGATATGCATCTGTCAGAGGCACCGACACTGGCGCTCACAGTGAGCCTCAAGTGTAAGGGCCTTAGGATGCTTCTGTGTTGTAGTTTTCATCGTTTTTTCCTACATTATTTTCATATTTTGCTCCTTGTTTTGTGGGCTATACTCTGCATACTAGGTGTCCCTCTCCTTCTTGCGCACAACATAATAAGCATAATCACATTTGCTTGAATCCAGAAATATAAAGCAGCAAGCTTGTTTCCTCTTGTTCGCTTGTGTTCAGCCTTGGGAAGCACCCGTGTCGTAACAGCGGTCGCTTTTACATTCTTTATTTTGAGGAGTTCAAAAATCTGCCTTTTACACCTTCATTTTTGTCTTTTTCCTGTGTTTCAGTAACGGCCTTGTTTAAGTCAATTGTGAAACCTTAAATAATGGGCAAATTGAATAAAGAGAAATTGGGATGTTGGTATCATCTGTGTATATACAGATGATACCAACATTCTCTTTGATTTCTTTCCTGCAGTGTCACTCAAAAACAGGACCGCTCAGCATCCCATTATATTCCATCTTGAGCGTCTTTGATTTTTGGAAGACGACAGGTGGATGCCAGTGGGGAGGCTGGAAATGGAGCACGGTGTAAAAGAAAGGGAAACACTCAGTATCCTAATTAATGTGACGGCGGATGTCTCATCCTGATATGAGTAACGCATACTGTACGCATGACAAGGACAAGTGGGCTATAATTAGATTTATTTTCTCCATTATCATCACAACTTCACATCGAGCCCGCTCCGTGCTCGGGCGGAGGCCGAGGCTGTTTGATGAAGATTATTTCATGTCCCTCCTCCTCCCACTCAGAACAGAGTATATAGCTCATTAGATCGCCCTCCTCTGCGAAATATGACGACTTTGAGCAACCCTGTATTACGAAAATGATGTTCCCTAAGAACTAAAACGTAAAGTGCAATTTTTTAAAATTGTTACAGTTTAAAGAGGACCATCGTTTCTGGTGCTACACTTCCATTTCCTTAACATTAGTCCGAGTAAAGCTCTCTCTCTTTGCCATCCGCTTATAACTTTCAACCGTCTTATATCGAGTTTCTAAATAGGTCCTAACCCTTCACACGGTTATCCTCCAACAATTCTCTGACTATATAGTCTTTCTCTCGTCCCTTTCTCTCTCACCACAGAATCAGATAACAGTACCTCAATTAAAGGAAGTGGAAAGGGGCCGGCTTAGTCTGCAGCCCTGCAGCCCGTCACATACCCGCTGAATGACATGGGAATCGTGAAAAGGGCTTAGCTGGAGTGGCTGATAAGAGGAATACGTTGAATGAGTTTCTTTCTGAGCATAATGATGAAATCTGTGAAATGTGTGAAATACTGATGCTTTTTTATTATGATTTGGCCTTCACCCTTTAAAGCTCTCTGGAGGTGGACGGCATTGTGTCTGCGACTTTGACTAAGGGCACCACTCTATGCCGGCATTTGAACTGTTTTCACTGCAGCGTGAATGTTTTTTTCACTGCAGCGTGAATGTTTTTTTCACTGCAGCTTGAATGTTTTTTCATAAAAGCTTGAATGTTTTTTCTTTTTGTTGTTGTTCCGGCTTATTTCATTGAACTCTGCTGTAAAGACCTTTAAACTGTTCTCTGAGGCGAACAGAAGGTATTTTCGGCTCCGCGTTTAACCAAACCAATTACTGCACTTCCACTGAGCAGCATGTCAGTTAAACCTGGCAGATGGAAAAAAATAATAAGAAAAAAAATCGGAAGTCTTTAAATTAGTAATAGATCACATTATGGCCGAAGCCAAATGTACAGCTTTGAAAGCTTCATTCAATATGTGTGTGTTTTGAAGGTGGTTCTCCTCTGCTCTCTCTCTCTCTCTGAAAGGTTCCTCCTATCTTATTGGACAGGCAGTTCTCTGACTTCACCCCTGACATCACTCCCATCATCCTCGCCGCGCACACCAACAACTATGAAATCATCAAGCTTCTGGTGCAGAAAGGTGTTTCCATGCCGCAGCCTCATGAGGTGGGTCCACCACTTGGATTGTTTTATTATCAGTGTATCGTCAAAATATCAACACATGTTCAGGGGAGGACACAAAAATCAAACAAGCAGTTTTGACACTACGTCCAGGGTTATGAAGGTGTTTTATGAGTCAATAAACATTTAGATTCTACTAGACTAGAGTTTTACTTTGCAGCAGCAATTATTTTATATTACTTTTCTGATTTGTTTGATGATAATAATTGAGGATAGGAATATATAAGCATTATTTGCTTCTACCTATACCTTTTCAGTCTTTCTGTTTTGTATATTATATAGAATAATATTGTATTGCATTGCAATGATTGACTGAATAAAATACACAGCAACAACAACAACAAATGTGTGTCATAAGTAAGGTAGTTACATAGTATACAATTCAGTATTTAAAAAAGTATTTCTCTCGATATTTTATTTACGAGATATAATAAAATAATTGACACCAACTTGATTATATCCCAGGAGATTTCAGATTAAGATCAGTTCACTTGAGAAAACTGCAAAATGTTAATATCATGTGTAAATATGCAAATAATTGATATGATCATATGATTGGTTCTTTTTAATGTCTAAAAAGATATCAAGCACGAGAGCCAGTATTTGAGATAATAGATACACCGAAACCTGATTAATTCCTAAATACTGGGAAGCCTCATTAATATCCGTCCATGCGTCGTTTGACGCTGCAGGTGCGCTGTAACTGTGTGGAGTGTGTGTCCAGCTCAGACGTGGACAGCCTGCGGCACTCGCGCTCCCGCCTCAATATCTACAAAGCGCTGTCAAGTCCCTCGCTAATTGCGCTCTCCAGCGAGGACCCCTTCCTCACGGCGTTCAGGCTCAGCTGGGAGCTGCAGGAGCTCAGCAAGGTGGGGAACGACCTCTCCTGGGATTTGATTGTGTTTTGCATTAATCAACCTGCCTGTGCCCTCTCAGGATGATGCCATTATGTAACATTCAATGACCTGTCCATATATTAGCCCAGCATTAATAGAAATTGCTGTTGGGGAAATAGCATCTGAGGAAAAAAATTATAATGAAAAGGGCCAGCGATGACAATTCACACAGAAATAATGGAAATATTGAATACTTCTTATCTCTCATAGTTTGTGATATTTCGAGATGAAATGTTATAAAGACAAAGTTCATCATCATTTTCTAGATCCAATTCCTACATCCAAGATTCTATTTAGAAACAGCACTGTTTAGACCCGTACTTTTGACTTTTGACTTCTTGCAGGACTTTTGGTGTTTAGCGGTATATTTTCTTATCCACTGTTTTTAAGGTGGAGAATGAGTTCAAATCCGAGTACGAGGAGCTGTCCCAGCAGTGTAAACAGTTTGCCAAGGACCTGCTGGACCAGACCAGAAGCTCCAGAGAGCTGGAGATGGTCCTCAACTACAAAGACGACATCAACTTATTGGATGAAGAGGGCAACAACGACCTGGCAAGACTCAAACTAGCGATCAAGTACTACCAGAAAGAGGTAAGCATGATACAACATATGGGTTCCCCGGTGCGGGCGGTTCTGTGTGGAGTTTGCATGTTCTCCCCCGTGTCAGCGTGGGTTCCCCTCCGGGTTCTCCGGCTTCCTCCCACAGTCTAAAGACATGCAGCTTGTGTTAATTGGAGGCTCTAAATAGGCTGTAGGTGTGAATGTGGGCGTGACTGGTGGCCACGTCTCTCTATATGTGCCCTGAGATGCATGTGGGTGCACAATGACGGCTGGGATCGGCTCCAGCGACCCTGAATATGATTAGTTTGGATAATGGAATGGAAGAAATTAAAGACACAGGAAAAGTCACGTCTTAATTTTATGGAAAGATATAAGAAATCAGGCTTCTCCTCTCGTATTCATTTGTTCCCCTTCTGTCCAGTATTGTTTACTACGTTATCTAATGTGCAGCTTGTAGATGCCGATTGTATCTGTTTTGGCTTAACCCTCCTGTTGCCTTAGGGTCAATTTGACCCCATTCAATGTTTAACCCTCCTGTTACCTTTATATTTACTGACATATTTTACCCTCAGGGTCAATTTGACCCCAGCAATTAAAACCTCCAGAAAATGATTAGAATTAATATTGTTTCCCAAGTTTAAGTGTGAGGTACTTTATGTTTGTTTGTTGACTACCTAAATAGCCCTTTAAATATATAAAAAAGTTGATATTTCTTATATGTTTGACACAGTGAAAAACAGCCTGGGGTCAAATTGACCCGAAAGAACACCGACATTAAACATTGAATGGGGTCAAATTGACCCGAAGGTAACAGGAGGGTTAAGAGATGCCAAAGCATCACCAAAGCATTACAATCACAAGGTGACAGTTTAATGTTAGACTTGAAACTGTGGCTGTTGATTCAAGGATGTTTACTTCGTGAAAGTAACACAAAGATAGCGACACACAATGTTGTTTATTCATTCAAATCACTTCCGGCATTATGTCGCTGAAAAAGCAAAAAGCTTGTTGCTGAAGTACTAGTTCTTAACCTTTATTCAACCAGTTGAATCCCAGAGAGATTAAAATCTCTTTTTCGAGGGTGACCTGGATAAGACTGGCAGCAACATAAGCAACACATAGTTACAAACAAACAAAAACACAGAGGAAGATGAGTTAAAAGAAACTAAAAGTTAAGAGACAAGTGACATAACCGAGTTAATTTAAGAAACATGGACATATTTGGGAACGGTCCACTGTCTCCATGCTTGTGTTTCCGTCGTGTGATAAATGTTTGATGGGAATAATTGGTATGGACAAAAAGCTCATTAAAAGGTGCATTTTGATTCCTTATATGTATATACACTACCGTTCAAAAGTTTGGGGTCATCCAGACAATTTCGTGTCTTCCATGAAAACTCACTTTTATTTATCAAATGAATTGAAAATTGAATAGAAAATATAGTCAAGACATTGACAAGGTTAGAAATAATGATTAATATTTGAAGTATTAATTTTGTTCTTCAAACTTCAAGCTCAAAGGAAGGCCAGTTGTATAGCTTATATCACCAGCATAACTGTTTTCAGCTGTGCTAACATAATTGCACAAGGGTTTTCTAATCAGATATTAGTCTTCTCAGGCGATTAGCAAACACAATGTACCATTAGAACAATGGAGTGATAGTTGATGGAAATGGGCCTCTATACACCTCTGGAGATATTTCATTAGAAACCAGACGTTTCCACCTAGAATAGTCATTTACCACATTAACAATGTATAGTGTGTATTTTTGATGAATGTTATCTTTATTGAAAAAACAGTGCTTTTCTTTGAAAAATAAAGACATTTCTAAGTGACCCCAAACCTTTGAACGGTAGTGTGATAAGTACATGACCACTATGGATAATATTTGTTATGGCTACATGTTTCCCTTTTCAGATGTAGCTCGTACACTGTTCACACCCCGACGACGTTATAATTGATATTGACGAGTAAGACAAGAGCGTTCATCTGCATACTGATTCTTTTGTAATCATTTAGTCACGGCTGTAATCACTTTACGCACTTTTACAGCACCTGTTCAAAGCTGAGTGCTGTGGGTTACCAGAAAATCATCTATCTGATGCATGACCCATTCTTCTGGGTTTTAATGGGATGTAATGAGAATGCAGGACGCCCGAGTACAGCGTTGCTTAGTCATGGGAAGGCTGCTGGTTTCCTCAGACAACAAGAAAGAGGTCAAAAAAGTGTTCTACTGAATAAACAAGTGAAGCAAAACGATGAGGGAGCCAACGCATTAATCCCAGGAGCGTCTCATAATTCATTCAGATGCACTTTTGGAGGCGTCTGGATTGATGACTCTGCTCTTTGCTCCCTCAGCCGTCCAGTTGTGGCGCATCAGACACATGTGGGCGAGTGAGCATGTCGAGTCTCGAAAGGACCATTGGAAATACAGCATGATGATGGACAGTCCCCCTGACCTCTTCATCCGCCTCTCTGTTGTCTCTCATTTCACAAACGTGTCATCAAATCATCCCGTCTCGCTGCCTCAACTGTCCCAACACAACCCCTTCTCCCCGGTTTGTCTTTCATTATTCTGAAGATGTCCCAATATGCCCTCTTCCTGCATAATATCTATAACACCTTTGACGGAGGACAGTGTCTCGTAATATGGCCAACAATTCATGATGAGTGACCCAGCTCCTCAGATTGTTGAGCAGTCAACAATAAGTTGTTCTGTTAGAAATACCCATTGGGCCTCGTGCAAGTGTTGCTAGAAGCTGTTCTAGAGTACTGTAGTGTATTAAGCTTTTAACGGCCTTTAGCTATTTTTTCTTTGTAAAGTCAACAAGTGAAAATCAGAAATTGCAGCAAAAGCATTTCAACACGTTTAAACCTGTTTCCAAGTTAATTTCTAACTATTTCCCCAAATATGATCTTTGATCACTTGATTCACAAATTTCTCGCAGAATATATCGTGATGGAGCTCCTGGTTTGACCTTTGTAGTATGTGGAGTGAAGGTACTGGAACGGAGGCTCTGTGAAACTGGATTTAATATAAATTCAACCTCACAAGCAAATCATTTATTAACTGTAATAACACTTGTGTCTTGTCCGCGCTGTGGGGTATTTAAGTAAATAGTTGAATTGACTCAGAGAGGAGAACATTTTAATGTATTACATGGCTTGTAGGATTTTGACCAAATGAGAATGTGCAGTGGAAATCTCAACATCCAAATGTTTTCTGCTGCAGTCGACCTGACAAGGTCAAATGTGTTCAGAGTAAATGTACAAACTCAGAGGGATTTAAAGTGATTGCTTTGAGCCTGTGACATATGATTTTTAATAAGCCAGACTGGGTTCTGACCCCCGCGCTCAGTTGGCGTGTTCCTGCAGAGAGCAGCCATTGTGTTCAGGGCATTTTGTCTGTGGTGTGATTAAAAAAAGAAATATCCTTCAGCAATTTTGCAAACACTCAGCCTCTTATAATTGGCATGACACTCAACCTGAATGTATGATTTTTAATTCAATACTGGCTGTAGATGAGTGAGTCACAGGGAGCGTGTTTTTGACGAGGACATTTCAACTCTTATCCCTCTTATGTGGGTCGTGTGCACGAACGCTCGCTTACTTTTTTAGGGGTATTCTTCCTTGCATCTGTGAGTGTGTGTTTATCGTTGTTTCTTCCCCTAGGGTTTAGAAACGCAATTTATAATGCTCTACAAAGAAATCTCCACAGGCCTCCGGTCTAAAGAGCAGCGCAAACACAGCAGTCTGTTGGCTTTGATGCAGCGGGAGGCCAAATCAGATAAATATGATCAGTATCACGATAAAGTGCAGATTAGCCCATCTACCTCCCTGAGGGGTTTCCCCAGTGGATTACTCTCATTCAGTAGTGTTAGGATTCACAGTGTGAGCCTCTTTCATGTTTGAAATTGTGAGAAGTACATGCTGTAGTTTGACGTTGCCCCCTTGTGATGTGTCAAAACAAACTGCAATACGGTAATTACCTTCGCATTGAAAATGCAGAAGGTTATGTTTTGATCGCCGTGTATTTATTTATTTGTATGCGTGTTTCTCGCATAACTCAAAAAGTGTTAAACCGAATTGCATGAAATTTGGTAGGATGATTGGTTATTATCCGGGGACCATTTGATTCGATTTTGGGATCGATCAGGTGAAAGGTGAAGGTCAAGGTCATGAAAAGGTCAAAATCTTCTTTTTACCATAGCGTGGTCAATTTATATCAAATTGGCATGCAACTAATGCCAAAATGTTCATAATTCAATGCCCAATCTTGTGATATGCGAAGGTATGCTCTCTACCGAGTGCCCATTCTAGTTCAATATGTTTTTTTTATTGCCTCCATCACATGGAGAAGAGGAATAAGTATTGTGTGGTAAAGGACCTTTAACACTCTGCAGCTATTCACTGCAACCGAAAGATCTGCTTTCAGTGTTGAGCAATGCTCAGCCTTCAGAGTAAAAGAGGGGACTTGATCCCAATGTTAAAAAAAAGCAAAGAATAATAATAATCTCTCCCATATTGTAGCCAGTTTCTTCACTCTGAGGTTGTTGGGCTTTACGTCATGTGATCGCTACCGCACAACTCGGTTCATGTTATAAAGCTACACGTATGCAGGGACACCTTTTTCTAGGTTGGACAAGCTTTTGTGCGATAACACAGTTATAACAGTTGTGTGTAAGCTTGAGACCGTGTGACCGTCAATGTGTGGGTTGATTAAAAAATATTTTTTGTTTGCGTACATCACGGTGAGGTAACTTCACGATGGTTATATCCTACAGCAGGGGTGTCAAACTAATTTTCACCGTGGGCCACATCAGCATCATGGCTGCCTCTTAAAGGGCCGGTACTAAAACACTGTATAAACTACTCCCGAATATATTGTTAAATAACTTTGAATTTGATTATTGTTTTTTTGAGTGTAGAAATAGTGTACATAAGAACATTTCTCTAATATTATAACATAAATCCATTTAATTTGAAACTTTCAAAATAAAAGCTTAGGATATTTTTCTTAAATTTCTTGAAGAAAAGGTGATCACATGTCTTTCAAGCCGTCAGGGGCCCGGATTCAGCCCGCGGGCCTTGTGTTTGACACCTGTGTCCTACAGGGACACTTATAGCGTAACACCATGCAAGCAAAGGTGATCCGATTGGGTAGATTATCTTGGTATGTTTGACATGTGTGTTTCCACGATGATCAAAGACAGTCACAACAACAAAAAACAAGCCAGCTGAAAGCTGTGAGTGTCTCTGAAAGCGGAAGCAGAGGAGTTTCTTTCATGTCGGTGATGCTGCAGGGCTGGAAAACATCCTCCGATTGATAGTTTCATCCTGTCCGGGCCACTTTTTGGACAGTTGACAGAGTCCGGAACGCTCGGAAAGATGCGCTTTCTCAATGGGATGTAAATCCGGGAGGGACTCTGGTGGAGTTGTGTGAACAAGCCCGCTTTTGGCAGTGATTTTGACAGACGACAGAAGGGAGAAATAACAATAACAGAGTGGTTTTACATGTTTGGTTTTTTGTCTGCTAAGAATAGAAAGTAGAAACATGTTACAGTAGTGTAAATAAATGGAAGAATAATAACTTGTATCTGTGTGATGACAGATCACTTTTTTTTTCTATAAACAGAAAGAAAACATGATACAAACCACAGATTGATCTTGTAAAGGTACATCATTTCATTGTGAAGATGACATTATTATTATTACAGCTCATGTTCTTACAAAGCATGGCTACGTTACCTAATCATAATGCTCATTAGCTTAATTGCTGACCTCATTAGCATCGCTGTCAGTGTTTAATGTGTCATGCTGATTAAGGCAACACATCAGGCATCTCAAGAACCTTTTGTTAACTACCATATTATCAAGTAGGAATACTGAACTGACCCTAACCCTAAGGAATAATGAAATCAAAGCTATAGTGGCTGCAGAGTTTAAAACAATGGCTCTTTTTTTAATGTATTATATACTGGGATAAAGTACTTCATGACAAGACTCAGCCTGCACCCATGGGTCGACTTCGGACTTTGGTTGCAACTTAACAAGGTTAGCCATCTTTTCTATAATAAGGTTACATTTTAAAGGAATCATCATTTCCCCTTTCCCTCTTTATTCTTCCATTGTCAAATTACGTTGATCCAAAGAGTTGAAGCTGTATCATTGATCATATTATCATCTCTCTCTCTTATTTATCAGTGGACTCTCTCTCTCTCTCTCTCTCTCTCTCTCTCTCTATTCCTCTTCTTCTCCACCCATCCTTGAAATTCATATCCTCCTACATTCCCTCTTCTTCTGCATTTCCTCTCAAGTTTCTGTGTGCAATGCTGTAGTTGAAGTATGGAAAAATGCGCAGTTCTTCTCCAGACCCCAACACAGTTACGGACCTCCGGTTCCCATGGTAACAAGGCTGCAAGAGTTTGGTAAATTGGCGGTGCCGGTCCACACATTGACTCTGATATGAAGGCTCAACGTAATCAAACACATCCCTGTAAAATGTGTTTTTGCCCGTGCTGTTGAAGTAAATCATTCGATATCGGACAAGTTTGTTTTTGTTTGCTATCTTTAACGGTAATGTGTTCCAGATATGACACGTTATCACCAGGCGCTGCAGATGCTGCAGCACAGCTGCAGTTTTAATCTGTTGATGTTTTTTGTTCCCACTGATCATTTCAAACCTGTGCGCAGTTACCAAGAGAACCTCCACAATATTTCCCTTTCTTCTTTTCACTCCAGCAGCCACATCTGGTATTAATCCCACAACAACACAAACCACCCAGACAACAGAAAAGAATACAAAACATGTCCCACGTGTTTGAGTCATGTTGCAAACATTTTCAATAATCCTGTCGTGTGTAAGGGACCAAATGTTTAGTTTAAAAAATATATATATTTTAATTTTATTCAGACATCTCGGGTACTATTGTTTTTATCTCAAGAAAATCATTAAGAAATGCAATGTTGTCATCTAAAAAAGACTTATAGTTATAGAACCTTATAGATTTAGTCTTTTTTTCTGACCTCACAGCCTGTATACAGTTTTAATTAAATTAAATTCAGTTTATTTTATATAGCTCATGATCACAAAATACAAATTTGCCTCAGAGGTCTTTACAATCTGTACATATACGACATCCCTGTCCCAGAAACTCCCATGAAATAGAAAAAACCACTTTCACGGGGAAAAAAGGGAAGAAACATTCAGTTCTTTTTTTCTCCAGCATTTCCTTGATTTCCTTCTAAAATATATGATATGATCTGATATTCCTTTATTTGTCCCACAGTGGGGAAATTTCAAACATCAAAGCAGCGGTGCACAACAGAGCATCAATGAAAATAAATATAAAACACAAAACACAATAACGATACTAAAAAACTAAACATTAAATACTAAATATACAGGGGGAAAATTAAGTAAAGTAAAGTGCTGAGTGTGTTTAGTGTGTTTAGTGTATCCATGTGTGTCTATGATTACTCTTTATATTTTAAAACCACCAACACATCCCTCTCCTACATTTTTAAGCTCTGAAAAGGAACTTGCTGCAGTTGCTGATTGTTCCACGTAGTATCGGGCATTTCTGTGTAACACCATTTAATAGCCTCAGGCTGAGGATGCTGAATCCTACCTTTTAGATCAGAGTTATTTCTTTTTATCTCCATCGATCAAACAGAAAATAATAGCTCTCCCCTAATGTCTTTCAGTTTGTAGCTCAGCCAAACTGCCAGCAGCTCTTGGCGTCCCGGTGGTACGACGAGTTCCCGGGCTGGAGGCGACGCCACTGGGCCGGGAAGTTGATCACCTGCGTCTTCATCGGCCTCCTCTACCCCTTGTTTGCTCTCTGGTACCTCATCGCTCCCAAGAGTCGCCACGGCCTCTTCATCCGCAAGCCCTTCATCAAGTTCATCTGCCACACGGCGTCCTACCTGACCTTCCTGTTCCTGCTGCTGCTCGCCTCCCAGCACGTCGTCACCACGGAGCAGGACCGGCAGGACCTGCAGGGCCCCGCCCCGACCACCGTGGAGTGGATGATCCTCCCCTGGGTGCTGGGTGAGTGAAATGAGTGACGTCTCATGTATCCTGTTGACTTTAGGGATCTCCAGAGTCTCTAAAACTATTATATATTTCTTTTAATCCAGACTCGTGAGTCCATAAAGCAACAAAAACAAATACAACAACAATATATAAAATACAATACGAGGACACAGGTACAATCACTGCAGTTAAAAAGTCACTCGTGGTTAAAAAACATACAAACACTTGTTTGTTTCCAGAAACACATTTTCTGAGACATTTAATCGACATTTAAATGTATACATAACATTTCTCAACCCAGGATGAAAACAATACGAGTCACACACACATATGACTTGCACTTGTCCATCTGGGAAGCTTGAGCAAGATTCATAATATTGATTGTGTTGCCATAGAATTTGCCCTCGCAGAATGATTTGTCATCACTTTTTGGATCCCTGGACTGCTCATCTAGCTCCAGCATCAAGTCACAATTATTAATCAATACATTGGTTAATGACCAAAGAGCTGCACAAGTAACTCCATCCATTCCATCAGCCTCAGCTGTACTTTGTGATCAATTCAATTCAGTTTATTTGTATAGCCCATTTTCACAAATTAGAATTTTGTCTCGGAGTGCTTTACAATCTGAACACATAGACATCCCTGCCCCAAAACCTCACATCGGATCAGGAAAAACTCCCAAATAACCCTTCAGGGGGAAAAAAGGGAAGAAACCTTCAGGAGAGCAACAGAGGAGGATCCCTCTCCAGGATGGACAGGTGCAATAGATGTCATGTGTACAGAAGGACAGATTTAGAGTTAAAATACATTCAATGAATATGACAGAGTGTATGAATAGTTCATAGTAGGCGTATTCCACGATGGAGACCTCCACGATCCATCAGGCAGATGGAGGTAGAGAGGAGGAGTGGGCGGAGTCTAACAGGGCAGTGGTGTAGTTGGTAGCAGGCATATCCCACGATCCAGAGGCCGGTGAAACGTCAGCATGCAACGCCCCACTCCGCTGAAGATGTCTATGCAGGAAATACACGTGACACTACCCGCTCGCCATGGCCCTGGTCTGAGGGTGTGTATCGAACAGAACCGTATCTCTGTATTGCCAGGATTCATCTGGGCAGAGATCAAACAAATGTGGGATGGTGGTTTCCAAGACTACGTCCACGACTGGTGGAACCTGATGGACTTTGTCATGAACTCTCTTTACCTGGCCACCATCTCCCTGAAGATCGTAGCCTACACCAAGGTAACCAATCAACTACGACTATGAGTCAAATAGCCGGGTGCGGTGTAACTTTTTACGATCCCATCCTCTGTCGTGTTCAGTACAGTGGTAGTAAACCGAGGAACCAGTGGGAGATGTGGCACCCGACACTAGTAGCAGAGGCGGTGTTCGCCATAGCAAACATTTTCAGTTCCCTGCGCCTCATCTCGCTGTTCACAGCCAACTCTCACCTGGGGCCGCTGCAGATCTCACTGGGGCGAATGCTGCTGGACATCCTGAAGTTCCTCTTCATCTACTGTCTGGTAAAGGACGGGCAATATAGTTACATATGGATCGGCTTGAATAATTCCATCCACTTGGCACACACACTCACTCACACTCTCTTCTCTCTTTCTCCAGGTCCTACTTGCGTTTGCTAACGGGCTGAACCAGCTGTACTTTTACTACGAGACCAAGGCTTCGGATGAGAAGGGGAAATGCAAAGGCATCCGCTGCGTGGAGCAGAATAACGCTTTCTCCACGTGAGTTTGAAGACTCTCTTCTGCTCTTGCGTCTATAAGTTAGTTTAGCAGATAGCTCACAGCAGATCCGTGAATTAAAGACCCAGGAATCCGGAGTAGAGTTTAGGGTTTTTAGTGTGAATCTTGATTTTGTAAAACTGCGTAAACATAACATGACATGACAACTATAAAGGTTCAGAAACTGGTCACTTCGCGGTGAATTAAGTGCAACAATATTTAATGGCAAGAAGTTTAAAAAAAAGTTTAACAAACAACCAAAGCTCACGATCGTGGGTTCATAGTGATCCAGGCTCCACAGGTACAAGCTAAAGCAAGCGAGTGTTGCTTTCTAACCCGGGTCAAGACGAAAGGCCGATTTCTCAAAGCACAAAGAAGTATCGGTCGCGAAGGAGCCAATCATCTACTCTCAAAGTTAGTCCATTGTTATTCAGTCCCGCAACACCTTCTTGTTGGCTCAAAGTCCGCTATCAAAATGGAGGGGTCAAACGTCACGACCCCGGGTCACTTCCGGTCAAACTACTAAAAAAGTATTTCCACAATAAAAGTCCAGTATGTTATTCTCCGGACTAAAATAACGTCAACATACATATAAACCAGGGGTGCTCAATACGTCGATCGTGATCTACCAGTCGATCGCGGCGTAGTATTGGTAGATCGCATGACATTTAAAAAAAATGGCCCGCCCCCCTGAAATTTTCTCTATAGCACGTCTTTGTTCTTTTATTAAACTAAACAGCCGTCTGTTGTTGATCGTATCTACACAACGGCATGTCATTTCTGTCTCTGCGTGTCGCGTTAACACTTCTCGGCTCTCCGTCTCGCGCATCGCAGAGTGCGCGCATCGGGACGGAACAAAAAAAAGACTTCCTCTTTGTACATGTGCACAATCTAAATAAGCTATTACAACTCAACACCCATATACATGAACACAAAACCACGATTCAGCACAAAGCCATCATGCCAGAAATGACCAGTGTCCATCAACATGGATCCCCTGAGTAGTTCAAAGTCAAAGCTAACCCCAACGTGGATGTCAATGAGGAAATGCCCTAACCCGATGCTGTTGAATTGAGAGGGCAAAGAAAGAGAGGTGTGTGTTTTATGTCTAGTGTGGAGGAAAAAAAAGCGATGTTTTTGTCCAGACTTTGAGTACCACATATTTCCCTCGCAGGTTATTTGAGACCCTGCAGTCTCTCTTCTGGTCAATCTTTGGCCTGATCAGCCTCTACGTGACCAACGTGGACGCCGACCATCAGTTCACGGAGTTCGTCGGCGCCACCATGTTCGGCACCTACAACATCATCTCGCTGGTGGTGCTCCTGAACATGCTCATAGCCATGATGAACAACTCCTACCAGCACATTGCTGTGAGCGCACATGAAACACACACTGCGACCACAAAGAGCTGCAGGAGTGTGTGAAATAGATCGCATGTGTGTGTGTGTGTGATGCGCCTTTAATCTCGGTTTCAGGATCACGCCGACATCGAGTGGAAGTTTGCCAGGACCAAGCTGTGGATGAGTTACTTTGAAGAAGGGGCCACCCTGCCAGCGCCGTTCAACATTATCCCCAGCCCCAAATCATTCTGGTACCTCATAGGCTGGATCAAGAGACAAGTGTGCAAGAGGGCCAGAGCCAAGCGCCCGGAGACCTTCGGGAGTCTCGGAGTAAGTCGGGTGTTATCCCTTTGAGCCTGTGAGCAGCCACACATGCTTTCAAGTCAAAGTAGAATCCATAAATATCATTTTTGGAGCATTTTCATACTGCATCAGTCAGGGGCCATATGCAGTGAGACCTACAGCGAAGTGTAATATAAATGTGTGATACCGTGTGGAAAAAGAAAATATGACCTTTCTCTCATCTACCACTCTTTTTTCTAACCTAATCCTCCTCTCTGGCGTCTGATTTGTGCACAGAGGCGAGCGGCGGAGAACGTGAGGGTGAACCATCAGTACCAGGTAAAGGTTCTTTCAAAGCGAGCTGAAAACGATGACTGTTCTCTGCTAGTGTGTGTGTGTGTGTGTGTGTGTGTGTGTGAGAGAGAGATCACGCAGCTACTCGAACGCCTTGCTGCACTTTCACTTTCCATCCGTCATAGAATGTGTTTACACATGTCTCGCACAATGGGCCTCACATTTACACCCAGTGGGATGTTTATCACCATTCTCTGCAGAGCACTTCCTATTTGTTCATATCTGCGGGAGGTTATTGGAGCGTTTCTATTCGAGATGAAGCTTGAAATGGGTTTTCTTATGCGCGTAGATATATATTTGTTCGTTTTTTACACTTTCATTCAATATCCGAGGATGTTATTGTGTTCAAAGGCCTTTTTGTTTCATGGATGTAGGAGGTGCTGAGGAACTTGGTGAAGCGTTATGTGGCCGCAATGATCAGAGATGCTAAGACAGAAGAAGGCCTGACTGAGGAGAACTTCAAGGTAGGCGCAGCTCCTCCAGAGCACAGGCGTCTACACTCGTGCTGTATTAACAATAGATCACATGACTAAGTTACAGGGGTTGTTCATAGTGACGACCCGCAGAGAGTTAGTTACTACGTTAGAGTTCAGGTCACTGTTTTTTTTCTTCTTTTCTTTTTTAAAAGAATAATGATTATTGGACACATTCATCAGGTGTTTCTTACATATATTCTAAAGTTGCTTTGTAACTGCTGAGTGGGTAAATAGGCAACTGTGTGCTAACGAATTAGTAACTTCAGGGTTAAAAGGGATTGAATAAAAAATAAAAAAATTCTAGTCAGCAATAAAAAAATAAAATGGCATTT